>NC_137832.1:59101597-59194097 GCF_963921795.1 Nannobrachium achirus
GCCAGTAATGCTAGTTCTGCAAGTTGCGGGACAAGCCGGGCTTCCCAGGGTTAATTTGATATAAAAAAAAAACTGCCTCTGCGTTCCGTGGCAGGAATTTTCTCTTGTAATGAATGTGCCAAGTGATCGGATAGGTTAGGGCAAAAGTAGTTTTGCTGGTTTCACGACTCGAGTGCCTGTGTTGATTTTTAGAAGATCTTGCATAAAAATAAAAATACCTTGTTATTTTTGCTGTATTGTTTTTGATACTGCGTTCTACTCGCTCAGATGCAGGTTCTCCGGAGCATATTGTTGACTAACGTCACTGAACCCGCAATGTTTTATATGCAAGATGTAAATACAGGGTGTCTGTATTTGGGCAGTATAGATTTATTTTTTCCACCAATTATGTTGGCACCAAAATATTTTTTCCGTTGTTATTTTCTCTCTCTCTCTCTCTCTCTCTCCCTCTCTCTCTCTCTCTCTCTCTCTCTCTCTCTCTCTCTCTTGGTGTCTTCCTTCGTTTCCCCAAGATTGTTTTCATTTATAACTTCCTCCCTCAGTAATCTGCCTCAAAGTGGTCTGGAAAACTGGGACATGCATGCGCCTCCACTCAGAAATGTTGCAGAGGGCCAAAGAGCAGCAATTTGCAGGTCTGACCAGCTCAGATGCTCGTCGTTTCCCCATCAATTAAACACTAATTAGCACAATGAGTGTTGGGGTTTGCTTAAGAATTGTCCATGTAATTGCCTGTAATGTTGGCAAACAATGGGTCTTAATGCAAAACCCCATGACAGGGCGGAGAGTACTTACTGCATTGTCATTGTCCCCCCACAAGCTCTAATTGTATTTCATGCATAGATCAAGTTAAGGTGTCAATGGCCCTGCATGAGCAGGTGATCTCAGCTGAGCAAACCAGGGAGGGACTGTTGTGTCGCGGCTTGACGAGGCTATTGTCTGAAGTTGCTGTTCATATGGGTAAAGGAGAGGGTAATTATCACCTCAGCCAAACAGCACGCTGTGTGGCCCATTTGTTTTCTGTTGGGGGCAAAGGAAAACAATGGGGAGGGGTTCTCCACACGGTAGGTGATTGACATTATCTGCTGGAGCAATCCATGGAGGCATTCCGGCTACCCTGCTATTCAGGAGAGGGAGAGAGGGAGGGAGGGAGAGAGGGAGGAGGGGGCGGGAGGTGAAGCTGTTACACAAGGTTTAGGTCTCGTCTGAAACTGGCTTGTTGCATACCGTCACTCTGTTGGTTGTGTCGGTCCTGTTTGGTGCTTCACGTTTTGGAGTTCCGGTCAAAGGAACAGCGTGTATAGGATCACCGTCCCACGAGTCACCCTGTTTCTGCGATTTAAACACATCACTCTGTGATGTATTAAAATAAAATGATATAAAATGTATGTCGTCACTGTCGGGCAGAAACCTTGTTTCTCCAAGTTTCAAATTTGTACATTTTTTCACGAAGTAAAGCCTGCTTCATCAGACAAGGCCGTCGCACAAAAGTAGTGAAAACAGACGATCTACAAGCGTGCTTGTAGATCGTCTGTTTTCACTAGTTTAGCTAATTTTTTTATATGATAAAAACAAACGGTTGTGGACATACAAGGTGTCCACCCGACAATGACGATGTATTTCATCTATGACCAGTGCCAGCTTTAATTGGACCGTAAACTAGGCTGGTTCCTGCTAGTTCCTAGTCCTGATGCTAGCTAGTGACAAAGTTTGGGATTTTTTCCCCCCGCTTTTGGCAGAGTCTCTGACTTAGTTTGACAGCAAATGTCCAGACATCTGTCTCTCGTCCATGCTCTGATGCTGGCCGGCAGTGTGGCACCACACACTTCAGAGTTGACAAAGACTGTTGCTGTGTTTTCCAGGGCTCTGTGAGAGCTGTGTAACAATTAGAACCCAGCTCTGGCAAACTGCGTTGCCCACAGCACAGAGCATATGCTGTATGCAAAAAAAAAACAGAGTTCTGTGGAGGCTTTCTGAGTTTTTTTTCCTGTGGCATCATTGCTACCTTTGTCGCATCTGAGCCTCTTTAACAGTAGCGCATTCTGCTTATGTCTATTCTGAGTGTGGGGGGGGCAGTGGGGAAAGCAACATTTAGAAAGTGATGAAAGTCGATGAGATAGTTGCTAAACTTCACTTTATTTACAGAGTTCTCTCAATGTTCTGTCCAACACTATTTAACAACAGAGCTTTCCACTCCCATGCTGAAACGAGCATCTCTATGGGCCTCGGCCATATGTCTGTTCAAATTGTGTTTGTTTCTAATTAAATAAGGGCATCTGCAAGCCATTACTAAATGTCCCGAAGTTTAATGCAAAATGTAATTGCTCATATTAGTTTATCTGCGGTTTCAATCTTTCACAAACATTTAATAACACTTCGGCCATGGATAGTCAGCTCTTTAAAAAAAAAAATCGGTTTCTAAGTGTTTCCTCTTATTTAAATGTCCCGTTCAATCTCCTTTTCTCCCCCCGATGTGCCTCTCTTTTTCGTGCTTTTTTTTTTCTCACAGCAGAAAGCAGCTTTACAGTGTTATAGAAGTTTCCGCTGAGTAGCTTTGGCCCTGTGGATTTCTTACCTTTTGTTTCCTCAAACTGCTCCTGAGGACTGTACCCAGTACCCAGACACCCTGCCACTGCTTCTCATGTGCTACTGGAGCAGTGTGTGTGTGTGTGCGCTGCTATGGGGGGCTGTGACTGCATGCGAAGAGTGGGAGCTAATGTGACATTCTGCGGGCTGGCACCTTGGTGGATGTTTCAGGGGTATATCTGTGAGCACAGTTGCTCCATAGGCACACTGGCAATTAAAAAAAAGTAGGCGCTTAGGGAAAAAAAAAGTGCCCGGGGGCATGTTCCTCAATCCTTGGCAGAAGCTGTCAAATAAGGTGGATGGATGGGGAAGGAGAGACGACGGAACGAGGTGTGGGCATGGCCACGGATAAGGACCAAACGCTCACAATAGGGCCTCGTTTCATTTGTGGAAAGGACTCGTGATTGACATAGATTAGACAGGGAAAAAAGTGTATTGTTTTGGGGGGGTTTTCTCTCCAGAGAGTAGCATTCATTAGGCATCATGCACAGAGCAAGAGTACAGTTTCAATAGGGGAGCTAGCAGCGCTCTAAAAGCAACTGGCTCCTCCTGACAGTTGTATGGACCAGGGCCCATTAGCTGGAACCTACGATTCAGCCTTGAGCAGTATGGTGAAAATGAAGAGGGCTGATGTCAACTCACAGAATTTCCCCCTCTTTTGGAAGGGAAAAAGGGTCCCCCTCTCTCCCCCCCCCCCCCCCCCCCCCACCTCCCCCCACCTCCCTCCCTCCCTGCTCTATTGGACTCCAGCTGTCAGGAAACAATACCCGCTGCCTGCTCCGACAAACTCATTCCTGAAAATGTTTTTTTTTTTTTTTTTTTTTTCGTCCGTCCTTCTCTCCCTTTCCCCCCCGCTTGCTTGCTATAATGTCTTTTCCATTTTTAACCCACGGTCATCCAAGCTTCCTTCCTCCTTACAATCCCTGAGTGATGAATGGAGCTTTAAAAATGAATTCAAAACATGAATGCATGTGAATTTTCATTTTTTCCAAAAATGTTAATATTTAAAAACTTTGCTATTAACTGCTTTCACGGTGGTTTAATCACTGTTTCAAAAAATGACAGTAATTCTCATCTTTTTCTTTGTGCAGAACTGAAATCCACACTACATTCATGCTATATAGGAATGATGTCAAAGTGCCTGGATCGTCTGCAATTCATCTGCACAAGATGAAGGATGTCGTAAACGAAACAGAACACTTGATAGTTGAATTCCATGCCCTAACTACCGGCAACTGGAATTTATAAATTATTATATATTGCTATGTTGGCAGTATTTCTTTTTTTTTATCTACATTGTGTCTACGTGACATAAGCTAAAATACAACACCCTTTTAATTAATTTGAAATTGTACCAGGCAGAAAATCCACATGCATGTCAATCTGCTGTATCCGGTGTTTAAACTGATTCACAAACCAGATGGCTGAGCTGTGCTGCTGGTGCTTTGGCTCCATGCTATCTCCAGTGCTGCAGGAAGAAAAAAAAAAAAAACGAATTCTGGTTCAACTTGTATCGAGCAAGAAATGGGAACCACCTTTCCTTGTCGCAACATCATGGCCCTGCTGCGTAGGGCATAGTACATACTAGGCCTTACATGGGATGGGCATCCTCTAAAACATGGGTCTTCAACAGGGGGTCCGGGACCCCTAGGGGGTCCTCAGAGTTACTACAGGCGGTCCTCCAAATCTTTTAGTGATAGAAACCTTTTTTATATTAAACACTTGGAACCATAGCGTCCATATTCTGAGACTTTAGCCAAAAATAGCAGATTGAGCTTGTAGATCGGCTATTTTCGGCAAAGAGGTCTGGTGTAGAGGGGAAAAAGAGCAGACTAAGTACAGAGTGAAAGGTCAAGTTTAATAAGTATTGACGGTTCAAGTGGTTAAATATCTGAAAACACAAATTGACATGAATCAAAAATACACTGATGATTGGGCTGTTAAACAATTAAACTATATGGAATCTATGATAAGGTAGTCGGGGGTCCCTGCTTCATCTCTCTCTCAACTAAGGGGTCCTTGGCCTGAAAACGTTGAAGATCCCTGCTCTACAAGAATAACTGTTGGTAAACTTTCCCAAGAAAGAGGTGGAAAAAATAAGCTTGCCTTACTTCATAATGGCAGATGATCTTAAGCGCCAACATAAAAGTTTAACAAGTTTTCGCATTTATAACACCATTAAAAATTGATTATAATTGGGTATGGCTATGGGTCACAAGGACAAACAACTCGAGCGAAACAGAATAGACCCAGACATAGCCTAAAAGTCCACACCCAAGTCTTTAACTTCATCCTCCTCGAGATGGGGCTTCCTTCCAGCTGTCTCTTCCCACCCGCTCAGCGATGGGCGCCCACAGCTGGACTCTTGTTTTTCCTTGACAAACGGCAATTTCACAGTCCTCCACCAGTCCACTGTGCTCACATTGCTCTCTCTCTCTCTCTCCCTCTCTCTCTCTCTCTCCCCCACCCTCTCATGCCAGAGCCCACTGTCTGACCCCGGCAGCAGAATGGGTCTCATACAGGTGTCTGGTAGAGTTATGGCTCTCTGTTGGCTCGCTTTACACCATTCATTACCCTCATGTATGTTCTAGGGAAAAACCTCAACCCCATACTTGTTCACTCTCGCAGCAAACAGTGAAGTTTGTCCTGTAGCGTAGCAGAGCGTCTCTCAATCTGTTTTATTTGGCGTTACTGCAGCAATGGCGCTTTTAGGAATGCTGTCTTAAAAGCTGGTCAGTGGATAATGTTGCCATAATGCATGGCATGCACTTATTGTAAGCATCGTTTGTCTCATATTGTTTCTCCCCATTTCTCACCCACAGTACCTGCAGATGAAATGGCCCCTTCTGGACGTCCCCGGATCAGCGGGACTGAAAGACTCCCGCTCTCCCACCCCGGGGCATTTAGTAAGTAGACACTAACGCTATCCTATCTGTCCATCTGCAGCCACCTCCTCCTCCACTACCCCTAGCAACAACAGCACCTGCAGGCTAAAACTATTGCGCACTGCACAGCCACGCTGTCTCTCCGTGTACCGCAATCACTCAGCCCGTTGTAAATCATCATCCACGTTGGAGCCACCTAGCCATTCATAAGCTTTCCCACACACAGGTGCGAAGCAGTCATCCCGATGTCTCCGACTGGAGTCTACACACACACGCACGCACGCACGCACGCACGCACGCACGCACGCACGCACGCACGCACGCACGCACACACACACACACACACACACACACACACACACACACACACACACACACACACACACACACTCACACACACACAGAGACGGGTCTGCCAAGGTCCCGCATTGTCTAGTCATTAGACAATGTGGGACCTCAGCAGACCTGTTCGGTGTGTGGTTGTGCTGAAGGCGGGCGTCCTGCAGGGTTTGTGATAACGTTAGATAAACAGCAGTCTAGATCAGCCCCCGCTGAATAAAGGAGTACGGAGTCCCATGCTCACTATCACCTGTCAGATCAACGCATGCACAGTGATCTCTGCTAGGTGGAAGTCGTGTTTAGTTATGCATGGAGGAGCAGAGAGAGCGTTAAGCCGCCCTCGCTTGCTTGCGCTGTGGGCAAATAACCGCTGTGACTCAGCCCCTTGACCTTACACGTCCTGGCTAGACGAGCCTGTTTAGTTTGTGGTGGATTCGTCGGATCTCATAAGCACAACGACGCAAACAACAAAGTCTCCATTGAGGCTCCGCTCAATGGGAAGCTGTTGTGAAGGGGAGTGGAGCTCCTTGCCCAGGGGAATCCAAAGCTGCTCTGTGGTTGACTTGCAGTCTCAATTGGAAACCAATTAAAGATATTTTATTACAATAAGTGCTGACCCCTAAGTGACTCCAGCATGGCTGGGGTTGTTGTCTTGTCAGACAGAGCTTCTGTTTAATGTTTTGTTCCAGCCAATTGCTTTTATCTTATTTACTTAATGCGTAACATTATGAAATGCATGATTCTTGCATTGTCGGACAGCAGAGAGAGAGAGAGAGAGAGAGAGAGAGAGAGAGAGAGAGAGAGAGAGAGAGAGAGAGAGAGAGAGAGAGAGAGAGAGAAAAGAAAGTACAAGGAGCGGGTTAATGTCAATTGAATTAGGCGGAAATGAAAGAGGCCATTGAAGACTTGATGTGGGGTTTGAGGACTCTAGTTGGATTGTTTCCACTCTGCGCTGCAACTGTTGCTGCTGCTGCTGCAGGATTCACTTGAAAGGAAACTTAATTTGGTGCAGTGTTGGCTCCCTGTCACTATTTGTTTGACCTTTATCTCAATTGAACATCATTGATCCAAGAAGGTCAATACAGACAGAGGACAGTGTGTAGATTATGCCTGAGAAATTGAATGCAGGCTTTCTGTGAGACATTTGAATTGGCCAACTAACCGGCCTCTGACTTGGTTGTGTAATTCATATTTTAACCCTGTGGCCAAACTAGTAAACTTTATTTGAACTATTTAAACTCCTGTTTGGGACTGTATAGGGCTCTATGGCTATCTATCTATGGTATGTAATATCATGATAAAAATACAAACAAAAGAAGGTGCTTACATTCATTGAGTGTAATACACTCAATGTAAATAAAGATGATTGCCTAGCACTGTAAAGGTAGCCTTACATTAAGTCGCACCGGTAGTTGCTTCTGCTTTGCTGACGTCTATGGCTACCGGAGCGTCTTACCGTCTTTGAATACACTACCACTGCAGGCTCCACTAAATCTCATCTAGTTGCTCGACACATGCACTAATGAAAAATATAAGACTACGCCAGAGTTCTCATATCGCTTACCGACTCTGGCGGAAACTGTTCACAATGTAATAGTCCGTTGTTTTCAATAAAAATGCTTTTTACCAAGTCTATGTCCGAGTGCCTTTTCTCTCCGCTCTGTTTTTCATCATGGCTTCCTGCATTTCTTCTTTGAAAACAATGCTGTTGCAGCTGCGCAACAGCGCCCCTTTGGTGGCCGGGAGGTACTATTGCTCAATTCAAATGAGCAATAGTACCTCCCGGCCATCAAACTGGCGCTGTTGCGCATGCGCAAAAGAAGAAATGCAGGAAAAACAGAGCGGCACTCGGACATAGACTTGGTAAAAAGCATTTTTATTGAAAACAACGGACTATTACATTGTGAACAGTTTCCGCCAGAGTCGGTAAGCGATATGAGAACTCTGGCGTAGTCTTATATTTTTCATTAGTGCATGTGTCGAGCAACTAGATGAGATTTAGTGGAGCCTGCAGTGGTAGTGTATTCAAAGACGGTAAGACGCTCCGGTAGCCATAGACGTCAGCAAAGCAGAAGCAACTACCGGTGCGTCTTAATGTAAGGCTACTGTAAAGGTATCAAAACAACTATGCTAGTTAGAACCAGGGGCCAGTTGTCCGGATTTAAAATGAAGCAAACACAGAACTAAAAGATCCTATGATTGGCCGCTAGTTGCGCTTTTCTGGTACCAGAAGCAACATTTTCTCCATAGGATTCCATTCATTTCTCCCGTACTTTTACATTTGATTTTCTTACTTCATGGTTCCTGTCGCTAGTTTAAAGCCTCGTTTCAATCACCATGATATGCGTTTTGTGAAAGTGTGGGCCAATTAATGTTACATTTGATGTCATAGCAGGATATGCTGTAGGAGTGGCTTGTGATCATAGGCTTGTGATGGTTCTTCTTCGTGTGCTTCATTTTCGGCAAGCTCAAGACGATGTCCCATGTATCCCTGCGGTTGCACGTGACCGTTGGCAGCCAATAGCATTCCAACTGGGTACCAGTACACAATGATGGCGACACCCACACAAGGGCAAAAAAAAAGCTTCATTTTCGCAACATAGAAACCAATGGGTTCCCACCGTCCATATTCTTTACAGTCTAGAGTAGCCGCAGGTGTGGGTTATAAGAGACAAAAGAAGAAGCCCTTTAATTATGATACAATGTTACTGCTGCTGTGCCAAAATACTGGAGGCTGAATATATATTGTATATATATATATATATATATATATACCGGTATATATATATATATATATATATATATATATATATACTGTATATATATACAGTATACACACACAGACAGTAGGTAGCGCATAGCCATGCAGCTCAAATGAAACATGTGTGTGACACTGACTGACCCGCGAGGATGCAAATAACATAATTGTTTACGCTGCTCCTCTGAAGTTCAGAGAGAGTTGAAGCGTCATGTGAACCCTCCAAGAGGAAGTGCTTCACGGCCGGCGATCCGGTGATCTCAGCACGGCCCCCAGAGGGTCATTTGATGTGTGTGTGATGATGGGGGAAGTTTGTTCTGCTGGTGGTGGTACCAGGCACCGCTGCTGCTGCTGCTGCTGCTGCATACCCCGGGCACACGGAATAGAATGTGTATAATAACACCCCACTGTGCCCTTGCCCCCCCCTCCTCCTCCGCCACCCACCCCGGGCCAGAAGCATTGCATGCCCCTCTGGTGTGTGTATTGTGTGTGTGTGTGTGTGTGTGTGTGTGTGTGTGTGTGTGTGTGTGTGCGTGCGTGCGTGTGTGCGTGTGTGTGTGTGTGTGTGTGTGTGTGTGTGTGTGTGTGAGGCTGACAGGGAGCCAGGCTGATTATGTGCTCATTACCCCACCAGAGGAGAGACACAGGGAGTTGGTGGAGGGGGGGGGGGGGGGTGAGCAGAAGGCTGGGCTCTCCCCAGGCCCCCCCCCCCCCTGCCCCCCAACACTGCACTAATGAGAGCAGAGGGAGCGGATGGGTGCCCACGGGGTGGGGTGGGGTGGGAGGGAGGGCTAAGGATTACTGGCCAGGGCCAACCTGGAGGACCCGGGGAGGAGAAGGCATCGGGCAGGAGAGCCCCGGCAGGGGGTCGTCCCATGTAGGGATGGGACGATAAGCGATGTTATCGTTTATCGTGATAGAAAAAAAACACTCACAATAATCGTCGTATCGTGGAGATTTAATTTATCGTGATATCGTCCTCCGTCATATGCACTTGGGTTCAATTCACCTTTTATTTGCCGAGCTGCATATTATCCGGTACCTCTAAAACCCTCTATTGGTAAAACGTACGTGAAAACCGCTTCCAAGGTATAGCATGTCCCGTGCATGTCCAGTCCAGTCCGCTGTGAGCTTGTGGATCTGCTCACATTCCTAAGACAAAAATGTGATAACAATAAATTTACCCCCATTCATTCCGGATGGTGACCCGTTTCGAAACGGGTCACCATCCGGAATCAATGGGGGTAAATTTACTCAAATCAAATTTTTGTCTTAGGAATGTGACAAAAAACAAAAAATATTATTGAACTCTACTCTCCATGGCATGAGTAATCAATAGAAAAAAAGTCATTTTGGGGGTGAACTACTCCTTTAAGCCTGATTTCGTACGTCCGATGTGACACTCAAAAAATGCTAATTTTTGAATTATAAAAACAAAATGTCTATAATGACGGGATGGCAGGCTGAAAGTGGTTCATTGGGGTTTGAGATCCACCGTACGAGCAGCGCTGTCATCATCAGTGCCTTCTGCTGCTGGCTCGAGTAGGGACTGGGACCGAGTAGGGACTGGGACGATATGAAAATGATTTACAATATTATCGCGATAATCAAAATATCCCCGGAAACATCCATTATTCTGGGGCGGAACATTTGCCAAAAAATAGCAGATCTACAAGCTCACAACATTATGAGCTTGTAGATCGCCTATTTAAGTGAAAAAAGACAGTATCAAGTACAGTATTTCCAGGTCCGTTTTTGCCAATTATAGAGGGTTTAAGTGGTACCATCTCTGCAGCTCAGCAAATAAAAGGTGAAGGAGGTTAATTTCACGATACATTAGGCCTCGAGATTATGACACCGACGATGAGCATCATAACGTTGGCGCTCCTCCGCGATTCTGACACGTGGCGAATCCATTTGCTAACGAGGAACTGCATGTTGACTTCTGCCCTCGCTCGCGGCACACGGAACACATGTGGAACGGAGACAGCGGAGGCGTTCGTAGTACAAGACGTAGAAAATCAGAGCCTTCTGTGGGAGTGAGAGAGTCGAGGGCAAAGCTGTGCTGTCACTGTGCAGATTGGGTCCATAAGGCCTGTATGCTAATCCGGAACCCACTCTGGCTTCCAGATCCTCAATTATTCAACAGGCAGGTTTGTTTAGCATTCGGTTGGTATTTGCTTTTGGTAGTAACGCTGGTTGTGATGGTGATTGGAGCGTATGTGCTCGGGGGGGATAAGACCTGGAAAGAGGGAACAAGCTATTCTATGGTATCCCTTACCACCACCACCACCACCACCCCCGCACGCACACTTACAAACCATATACGCACACGCGGGCACCCCAGCACTCCCATATCAGCCTCTGTGTTCAGAGAGCTGTCTATTCATTAATAAAACATCAAAAGGCGCTGCAGGCAGGCCCAGGTGATGCAGTGTGGGAGACTCAACCTTGTCAGTCCAGCACAGCGGTGGCTGAGCTCCAACCGAAGAGGAGAGGAGAACGGGAGGAGACGAGTGGAGAGCAAGGGAAGGTGGCTGATCATGTGCATTCATATAGCAATCATCACGCCGCCAACATGCCTATTACAGCCATGTTGATAGTGCTGTCATGGCTGAATACTTCCTCCACTGAGGTCATTCAGTGGAGTGACTCACGTTAATTTGTCCGGGAGGGCCCATTCTATGTGTCATTATGTGACAAGCGCTTGACTATTATGTTGGTTTAAAAGGAGCAGTGACACTCTAATGAGGTAGCACTGACCCGAGTGACTGCCCCACCATCACTTATCAGATCAGGCCTCCTCACACATGGGCTGGTCTGAACTTGACAGACAAGGAAGAATCCCTGCTCGCTGTTTCAATATTGTATTAGTGTGTGTGGAAGTCATCAAGACAACAAGAGACCTGGTCTTCTTGTCAGCATGTCATAAGTCACTTAAGTCACCACATTTCTTTTTAAGCGAATCGAAGCACTGCATGGTCCTGAGCAGCATTCCAGAGATGCCTTTTGTTTCCCCCTCAAGTGTCCAGTGCTGTTTTCAACACATTGATTGGACACATGACAGATTTCGAGTGACGATGAGGCGGCTTTTTAAAAAAAGAAAGAAAAACCCTTTTCCTTTTCTTTTTTGGTCGATTTGGTGCTTTGCTCTTCTTGGCCTACATCTCTTGCTGCAGAACCTTTGACTTGGTGTCCGGTGAGACTTTCCCATTTTGCATTAAGCAATGAACATCCAGGATCCATGATGAAATCAAAGGCTCCGGCAGGCCTGAAGTGAATACTGATCTGAGGTCTGCAGTCCTGCTGGGCTCCACTGCAGATACGGGAGCTTTCCACAGACATGGGGATGAATGTGGATCTGACTGAAATCCAAGATCAGTCAAAATTATAAGGTCATAGAATGTGTTAGTTATCGGTGAGAGTCCATGAATGAATTTAAACACAAACCAAGTGAGCTTTTCTTTAACGTGTCCATGTTAAAGAAAATATGTTACTGAAGCTTAATCAATTTACAGATATTTATTATTGAATTACAACAAAGATATTGAGTTTGGCGTTATATCCCACTGAGCTTGTTTTTAGTATATGCCTCGTCATCTGTGTGTGTGTGTGTGTGTGTGTGTGTGTGTGTGTGTGTGTGTGTGTGCATGCGTGTGTGTGCGTGTGTGTGTGCGCACGCATGCATGTGTGTGCGCGTGCCCTTTAATGACCGTAGAGAACGGCCACACTGCTTGCTGACCGACTCCAGTAATATGACACAGCGCGCTTTATTATTCTAACCTAGAATATTAGTGCCATTGACCTTTTCAAAGGCGATGGGCAGAAGAGGTAAAGCAGCAAGTTGTCTGTGATGAATGGCACGGCTTTAGGAGGGGCTCGATTCTAAAGGCCTACGACACACAGGCAGAGCCCCTCTCACGTCCGCTTCCTGTTGGCGTTGACAAACACAAGGCTTGGATTTCTCTGCATGCCAGGCATTCTTTTTCACCCTGTCTTTCCTGGCCGTTTTGAAAAGGCCTCCTCTGAACCTCCCACCCAGAATCGCCAGGCAGAAAAGGCACACAAAGCTGCTGCAGGGTTATTCAGTTTGTTCTAAGCTCTCTTCCCCGTCGGCTGTTTGCCTAGTAATTCAATTCAGATGTGCAGGATCCAAAAACATGTTTGCTTGAATGAAATCCACCCCTCCACCCACATTGACCAAGGCCTGTGCTTTTCTTAGCGGCGTTCCAAGTTGGACAGCCCATCGAGGTATTGCCACCTCTGCCTCTTTAGCCCCCGAAAACCTCTCAACAGAGAGACACCTATTCTCTGCACTGGCTCAGCAAACCTTTTTTTTTTGTTGCTATTTTTCATCTTCCTGCTACTATGTCGACCCGGCTCTAGCTAATACCAGATCTCCAGTGTTGTTGCTTGCGATCCTGCGAGGTACGCTGCACTGTGTTGCAGCCAGGCCAGTTCTCAACAAGCACGTCGTCTATGTAAAGAGCATGATTTCTGCTGTCCGTCAATGCAGATACCATCTGGTTCCAGGTTGCTCTGTATCCGTCCTGTCACGTAGATGTTGTTTATATTTAAAACACAGCTCATGTTCCATGTGGTTTCCTTATTACACCTTGCCCGTGGATCGTGAAGCCGTGCGTATGAAGCTGTCGCGGGGTTTGAGGAATATTACCCCTACACATAAAGAAACTGAATGAAGGTATTGATGGGTCGCGGCTTTAGTTTTAAACCAACACACTGAGCCACCATTTTACATGACTGCTTTTTGTGTTTGCTAGAACTTAATTCGTTAGCAAGGAGTCTACGTTGTGCTTTACTTTTTACAGTGTTTTATTTATTTTAACAGTGAAAACGGCTCCAAAGTACAGTATGTAGTTTTCCTTGTGAGCTTGCCGTCTTTGTAAAATGTTGACCATACATAGTACAACCTCTCCTCGGTAGTGACTGGGCTCAACAGGTAGGAGGAGGCGAGTCAAAATGCATTTTGCACGTGTACACTCAGTCTGCGCACTCGCATTGTACATCACGTTTTTTTTTTTTGGGCCACTTCATTTAAAATGAATACTGCAGTTGTGATGTCGAAACGGGTGCCTTTAAACTTATAAAATCTGTTCAAAGCAAACACACGATTGGTGCATTCCAGAATATGAATCATTAATAAGCATAATTTCGGATTCTAACTGAAGTGCTTCCCAAAATGTGTTGGCACCACCAGGTCTAGAGGTCTCAAACAGCATGCACAATATAGGGAGAATCCAGGCACATTGTACATGAAGTAGAGCAACAAAGCACAACTGAAATATACATGACACGTGGGATCTGGGGGTTCAATCTCCATAAAGCTTTTTTTTTATTTTTTTTCTAACATCAAATTATATCAAAGCCTTTTCTGTGTTGTATGAAATCTCGTTTCCGGCTCACCTTAATGTACTTTCAAACATATTGACCTTACACGCTCTCCCAAGTCTGGGGAAAACATAAAAAAAAGCTCTGTTCTAAGTAAAGTGATCTTAATATAGCCTTGTTTCACACACAGTAAATATTTTCTTCAACTAGAGGCTTGGCATTACCCCGAATCAAAGTACGACTTAAGAAGACGTGGGCGAAACACGTTTGCTAAGGGTTTTTAAAAAAAAAAAGAAGGAAAGGTTGGACCTGCCTTAAAAAAATAAATGTAGCTGAGCAAAAAAAGAAATAGAAAATTGGAACAATTCTAAGCAGCGTGAAAGTAAGAGAGAGCAGTACAGAAGTCTCAATGCAAACCTTGTTCCCTCCCAGACCGCGTTGGAGCAGACGGGGAGGTTGAGGAGGACGGGGCGGTGGGGGTGGGGGAGGGATATTGAAGAAAGGTTAGGCTGGAGGAACAAGACTCCTTTCTCCCCCCCACCTCCCGCCGCCACCCCCACCCCCTGACCCTCCCATGTGACAAGTTGAGCCAACAAGCGCTCCATTCAGCGGAGCAGCCAAGGGGAAATGACTGCGAGGCTAAACACTAACCCTAATGAAAGTAGAGACGCTGGTTATTATTATTATTGTCTTCATCATCATCATCGTCGTCGTCACCACCGGGCTATCATCGTTGTCATTGTCATTGTCCAGAACCGGCCCAGGTCTGGTGAGGGAGGGGTGATTGGGCCACTGTCCAGGGGTCTGGGCTTTCTGGCCACAGTACCACAACATGGAGTATTGTTAAAGTTTCCTTTAACAACACCAGGGGGAAATAAATCTTGATGGAATTTCTATATTGTCGTTGTCGGGTGAAAACCTTGTATGTTCAAAAACGTTCGTTTTGCATTTATCAGTTTAAAAATGAGTTAAACTAGTGAAAACAGACGATCTACAAGCACACAACGCCTCGCAGTGCGAGGCGTTGTGTGCTTGTAGATCTGCTGTTTTCACTACTTTTGTGCGACGGCCTTGTATGATGAAGCAGGGCTTTATTTTGCGACAGAACATATACATTTCAAACTTGGAGATACGAGGTTTCCACCCGACAACAAACAATATTACGCTCTCTGTCATGGGCATTTCTTTTACTTGACATGACATCGTTGTTGTCATGACGTCATTAAGATTTCGTTATAAAACATCCAAGATATTCTGTGCCGTGGCGCTGGCATCCACTTTCTACACAATTCCTATAAATGGATTGCCGTGGAAAATGCGGGATTCATAATCTCTCCGCTTGATTATGGGTATAGCTATTTATTCTTATCCTCATTTTGTGAGCACACGCATGTGTGTGTGTACGTGCGTGTGAGGGTGTGTGTGTGTTTGTGCGCGAGCGTGTGCATGAGGTGCTGCTGTGACTTCTGGACTGGCGGCGCTGTTGTTTTGCTTGTTGGGCTGAACAAACAGTTCTCTCCTCCACTAAATGACTGTAATGGTCTTGGCATGTGTCCGCGAGGCTTTTTTAGTGTTCCTTGGTGCCGGTCCAGATTGCATCATAATACGGGCCTGTCACAATACTGACACAGTGACCAGCAGGAGTCAAACAGATGTAATGTGTGGCGCTGTTACTGTAATGTTACTGTAATGTTACTGTAATTTTACTGTAATGTTACTGTAATGTTACTGTAATGTTACTGTAATGTTACTGTAATGCACCGGAGAGTTTGAGATGCTTCTCAGTCTAGCATGAGTTACTAGGGCCCATAGGTGGAGCCTTAATTATTTGATTTACTTTAGCTATTGATCTGCTATTTTTGAAAAGTCGTGAAAATGTGTGCAAATCTTAATGAATATATGTATTTTTTTTAAGCAGAACATTTTGTAACTCAAATCTTGCTTCTGGGAGGGTTAGGGTCCCTGGAACGAGATATTTTGAGATGGGTGTCATATCACTTTGGGGGGTCCTTCACATGGAAAAGTTTGAGCACCACTGACATAGAAACAGGTTTAAAAAAAAAACCTTGAAATATTCAAAGACTTTTTCTAGATTCTTTTTCAAAAATAGCAGATCTACAAGCTCGCAGCGTGGCACTCAGACTCGGTGCCGCGCTGTGAGCTTGCAGATCTGCTATTTTTCAGTAGTTAAAGCACACAATAATTGAAGTGAATCCTTGTACCCCAGGCAGGGCCCAGAATTTGGTGCGACACCCCTTGTTACAACGTAAGCCCCACCAACAGATGCACAACATCAGATGATATCACGTGCCTGCCGCCGTGTTTTGAATACTGTGTTGCCCGAGGCGTCAGAGCACCGCGCTTATCAGCTCCTAACTAAACCCCCCTCTATCTGTTCTCTCTCTCTCTCTTTCTCTTCCACAGTCCAACAAGGTCCCAGTGGTCCAACATGCCCACCATGTCCACCCGCTGACCCCCCTAATCACCTACAGCAACGAACACTTCTCTCCGGGCACGCCGCCCTCACACCTCTCCCCGGAGATCCTAGACCCAAAGACAGGTATATTATTATTACCTTGTTGGGCGGTCATATTTTTTTTTTGCCAAACCATAACAGCTTAAAGGACGACTTTGTTTTTTTTTTCATAACAAGGTTTTTTTTTAGATAGTCATTAGAGAAAAGAAAAGATGAGTGTTAAAAGAAAATGTTTTACTTCTTTCTATCGTTTTAGTGATTTTGACGATTTTGATTTGCATGTGTGCCCCCAGGTTGGGGGCATGCATGCAGGTGGCTAAATATGTATTTTTAGACACAATAAGCCCATTCCCAAGATGCACTGCAATCTTTCATGGTCAGATGTGACTTATGGGGGCTGGTGTAAATAGTAACAAAGAAATTGCCGGCTTATTGTGTCTAAAAAATACATATTTAGCCACTTGTACGCATGCACCCAACCACTGAAATCAAAATAGTAAAGTCGCTAAAACAGTAGAAAGAGGTAAATGAAAACATTCTAACATTCATCTTTTATTTTCTCTAATGACTATCTAAAATATGAACCCTTGTTGTAAAAAAACAAAGTTGTCTTTTAAGCCCTATTTTATTTTGTCATATGAAGGTTGTTTTCAGGCAAAAAAGATTAAATTAGTAGATCCACAAGCTCACAATGTGGCACAGTGCCAGGCATTGTGAGCTTGTGGATCTGCTATTTTGTCTTTATTTTTCTTTTATTCATTTAAAAAGAAAAAAAGAAAAACATACCCCAAATAGGGTTGCCGGTTAGAAAGTTGTCAATTTGGACCATTATTCAACTTGTGCAGAACACGGTTTGTCTCCAGACCATGGATATGTTTGGCTATTTTATCACAATATCAACTTTTTTTAAGCTCCCATCACAAATTAATGCCTTGTGTAAAGATAATATTATGGTCGCTGTCAGGTGGAAACCATTATAACTGTTACCTTTCAGGAAAAATAAAAAAAGATGTAAAGGATGTAGTTATATTGTTAGTCACAATCTCTTGTGACAATGAAAAAATGCTTTCCATGTTAGCAGGTACGTTGTGCTTCAGCTTGTTGTTGTTGTTGTTGCGGTGCCTGCAGGTATTCCTCGGACTCCTCACCCGTCGGAGCTCTCACCGTACTACCCGCTGTCCCCCGGAGCAGTGGGCCAGATCGCACACCCTCTGGGCTGGCTTGTGCCACAGTGAGTTGCTCTTACTGTACTCATTGCGCTTTCATTTTGTTAACCCATTTAGGGCCTAGAATTATTGAATGCTTTAACCAGTGAAAAATAGCAGATATACAAGCTCACAGCGCGGCACCGAGTGCCGCGCTGCGAGCTTGTAGATCTGCTATTTTTGAAAAAGTCATGAATATATGTATTTTTAGAGCGAACGTTTGTAACTCAGATTTTGCTTCTGGGTGGTCCCTGGAACTAGATATTTTGAGATGGGGGTCCGTGGCCAAATACATATCATTTTGGGGGTCCTTCACATAAAAAGGTTTGAGAACCACTGTCTCTCAAGAACAGACTAATTGAGCTCCAGTTAAGTCAAAAGGACCTTTTCTTTGACGATGGCTGGCCAGATTGCTGACATAGAAACATAGGTTTTTCAAAAAATCTTAGAAGGATTCAAGACACTTATAGAATCGGGTCAAAATTCAATTTTTTACGATTTTTCTAAAATAGCAGATCTACAAGCTCAAGCTGTGAGCTTGTATATCTGCTATTTTTCAATAGTTAAAGCATAAAATAATGATACACAATAATGTGTACGCGTTCTAAATGGGTTCTGATGATACATTTTGATAACAAGAGTATTACGTTGATCTCTTCAAATCAAATCTAAGTACTAATATTCCCTTATCAATTTTGTCTGAAATTGTTGTTGGCTAACTTGAAACAAAGTACTCAAGTCCAGGTTCTTTAATGTTAGGCCAGTAGAATGTAATATTGGTGTGGGTTTGATTAAAACGATTAATAAAAAAGAAAGCACAACAAATTGGCTAAGACACTTTGGATTCTAGCAAGGGATGCTAGATGCATCGCTCTGTATAACGTCTTGAATGGTAGTCGTCACGCAGCTGCTAGCCAGCAAATCAAACTGACTCAGGGATTTGTTATTTCGACCGTTTTTTTTTTGTTCCATAATGTAGGTGCAGGTGTACCATATCAAAACAACAATAAATTATAACATTTTAAGTTCACCGGGATGAATCCTGAGCATTTATGGTTTTCTTTGCTACGGGTGTTGTAATCAATTGCAACGGTGCTGTTCCGCAAGCAAGGGGATTTGAGCTGATGAGGAGTAGGATTAGTGCTGGTGGGGTTTTTGGGAGTCTGTCAGCTGTGTTTGATCCACCTCTCACCGGAGCCTCCTCTCTCTCTCTCTCTCTCCTTCCAGTGGCGTCAGTTCAGAAAAAGCTAAGGTATGGCAACATGACTGGTGTCTTGCACGCGCGTGCAAGACACCAGTCATGTTGCCGTACCTTAGCAACAGGAATGATACATTTATTTTAAGAAGTACATTCTATTTTTTTCTCCCAAAATGTCTACGGTTTCTTGGGCTGGATATGGCAGCCTGGAACAGTTGTTCATGTGCAGCTAAACTTGACATAATATAGTAAACGTGCCACAATTAACAATAATGAATTGCACCTGTGCAGCTGACCTGCGGAACCTGGGAATATACTATTCTGTCAAGATGGGGAGAATAAAAGTGTGGAGAATATAATTATAATACCTTGTTAAATTTTGCATTTGTAGTTATTTTAATGTAATTTAACAACATAACCAGCACAGATAGACAATGAGACATTCATGGATTTATATTTTAAAGTAACTTGTATTCTCCATACCCCTGCCATACCCAATTGACGCTAACTTTGCCTCTGTATTCCACTCTCTCTCTCTCTCTCTCTCTCTCTCTCTCTCTCTCTCTCTCTCTGGGTGTCTCTCTCCCAGGCAGGGCCAGCACATGTACTCCATCCCCCCAGGGGGTTTCCGTCACCCCTATCCGGCGCTAGCCATGAATGCATCCATGTCCAGGTGAGTGGATCATGTTCAGCGACACCCCCACATTCCCAGGGGGCGATATCCAATATGTACAGGTTATGTGACATGCCGTAATCACGTTTGACTTGCATGCTTTGCCAGCGGTTTTAAACAGTACAGTACAAGGGGTAAAATACAGTTGAATGCATACAAAAAGAAAGGCCCTTGTTATCGTTACGTGTTCCCACTGAAGCAAACTGCTTTTTTTTTTTGCAAACTTTTGAAATATTGCAACATGGAAGATATGCCGTAGGTGTGTTTCCGTTGGTTCATTCACTATTTATTGCATAATGTCGTTATTGACAAACCTTTTCTACTGTACGTGATTAAATCATTTCCCATACTGAGGAATTGTTGTCGAAATTTCCCATTATCTT
The DNA here is from genome assembly GCF_963921795.1 of Nannobrachium achirus. Classification (NCBI taxonomy): domain Eukaryota; kingdom Metazoa; phylum Chordata; class Actinopteri; order Myctophiformes; family Myctophidae; genus Nannobrachium; species Nannobrachium achirus. The sequence continues at coordinate 59,121,447 of NC_137832.1, forward strand.
TATTCCATTTCCATTATGATACTATGAAAAGAAAAGAAAACTGAAAATTGATGGGGAAGGCTTCTTTTGTTACTGTAAGCTGCCACAGCAAAACTTTAAGGAAGTACCGGTAGCTTGAATATTATCGATTATCATTTAATAACTCCGTGGAAGAGCGTAGAATGGAATATCGGGTGAAATTACCCGTAAGGATAGGACAGATGTACTTTCTATTTCAGAGACCAGACCATCAGATGATGTGACAGTCAGTGCTGTCAAAACTACAAAGGAATGTGAGGTCTAATAGGTCTATCTGAGACAGGTTGAGCCTTTTAACTTTTTTCTGAGAGCTAAACTTCCACAGTCAGGCCAATCTTCTGAGCTGCTCGACTACACACACACACACACAAAGATGAAAGGGGCAAGAATCGATTAGGACAAATCAAAGCTCATCTGAAACTACAGGTCCCATCAGACTTAACTCACTGATCCGCTGTCAAAATTAAAAAGATTTGTAGCCAGCCTTCCGGTGTTCACGTGAGATGAAATATTCAAAAGGGTCTCCGTGTGATCGATAGTATTTGTATCTCCAGTCGAAGAATAAAATATTAAAACAACTGGATAGACACATTGCACACTTCATAATGCGCCTGAAGGACATTGCATTATTTTACATAAGCTATTCCAGGTTAGTGTCATAGCACACATCTGGCTAGCCACTAGCCAGGCACGGCTTTATTCGGGAAATAATCTCTGATTAAAACATTAACTACTGAACTTGGATTAGGTAGAATTAGGTGTGCTGGGGTAACTTTGCTACAGTGCACAGTAAGAATTCTTTTTTAGGGTGGAAACCCGTGCAGCGCAGCAGATTCTGTTAATGTTAACAGTCTCACTATCGTCCGTTAGTTGAAACAGCTGTGTGTGATTTATCAAGGGCTAACCATGGTCTGTAAAAACATAGCAGGCCCTGTTTTATCCTCAGGGGACAACAATGGCACCCCCTTGTTAGCATAAGCTAAAATATAAAGATCTGGCTAAGAAGAAATGGCAGTGAAAGCACCGTATCACCTGCAAATTCCTCCGATATTTTACGAGATTACATTGTGATCGTCGACCGCTGCTATTGTTTCGGTCCGTGCTTGCTGTTATTGATCTAGTGTCTTTTTAAACCTGCAATGAAATTGTGTGAATGAAGTGAAAACCAGCAAATATCAGCGTGTGCGTCTGTCATCTGCGTACAGGGCCAGCCTCGAGGTCCTTGTCGTGCCACTGAGACTATAACTTTTACAATGGCTTTGTTACAGCTGGAAAGTCTTAGGTGTATCAGGTAGCGTTGGACCATTTTAGCTGACAACTTCATACCTGAGGCAACACCGTTCTGATGATGCTGCATGATATGTTGTAAAAGGGCTGCTGTAATTATTTATTCAATGATTTTACTTTCACCCTAATGCCTTGCAGCAGTAGTCTATTATAACAGTTCCTTGTTTAGCGGAATGTAGATGTGTATTATGAACAAAAAAACATAATTATCTATACATATCCAACTTATTTTTTTGTATCTTGTCCATGTATTAAAGGAAAATACTATATTTGTGGGGCTTTTTCTTTTTTTTTTAATGAGAAACAGCTTAGCGCTAAAGTGGAACCTGCCACGGACGTTACTTCCGGCAAGCGTTATTAGAGGAGATTATTATGGAGAAACGTTAGGTATTATGATTATGTAAAATTATGTAAAAACCACCCAGTAGGGTATCTCCAATGTGACAGTGGCTGAAGTGTGCAGGTTTTTTGTTGCAAGCCAGAGAAAGGATAATTGCTTATATCATTAAATAAACAAAAAGAAAAAAAAATGACATTGGCTTGGCGTATGAGCTAACCATGTATGGCACCATGGCAGGGAGGGAGGCCTGCCCCTACAATCCTCAAGCTCAGGGGCTGATGTGTATGTTGACTTGTATGACAGTCTAGACTTTTATGAGATTCCTTTTTTTCTCCCCCCCCCCCTTTTTCTTGAGCAGTGAACGATTTTCCATTGTAGCACATATTTAACAAGAATGCGTGGCAAGAGGTGTGTGGAACTTAATGCCCCACCGTTGTCCACTACAATGCTCCATTGTGTTAACAATTGGAAAAGTAAGGGAGTCGCTTATGTGAAGGTGCTCTGTGCGAGAGCGGCCGTTCGAAGGCCCTCCATGGCTTGGAACGTTGGTGAGGAAAGTGGTTTCAGGTGTCAGGGCCATGCTGTCGCCATGGCAACAACACACTCCACTTTACTCCAGCCATGGCTGAATAAAGGGCCTTTTGAAAAAGTCTATATTTGAACAAAAACCAAGCATGTAGCTCATTGTGTCGCGTGGTTTGCGTCTAGACGGACTGAGTTTTCACACTGAATTTGACCTGACGGCGGTGGCGAGGCGATAATGAGGCGGGGCCTGTTCAAACTTTTTTTTTTTAAGCCAGGGTTAAGCACTTGGCAAACGGGCGTCCTTATTTTGGGCATGTCCCTTTTAGACAGAAATGGTCAGAAATGGTCAAAAATAGTTGAAAGTGGTTGAGTCTCTGTGGGTTTGTAAATATTTAACCAATGAAAAGTACTGTCAAGCACTTGTGACCATTGGAATACAGGTTCCGACGTGCTTTTTTCACTATTCTTCTATAGAGCAGGGGTCTTCAACGTTTTCAGGCCAAGGACCCCTTCGTTGAGAGAGAGATAAAGCAGGGACCCCCACAATCTTTTCATAGATTCCATATAGTTTCATTGTTTGACAGCACAATCATCAGTGTATTTTGGATTCATGTCAATTTGTGTTTTCACTACGTACTTAGTCTGCTCTTTTCAACCTCTACCAAACCTCTTTGCCGGAAATAGCCGATCTACAAGCTCACAACACCTTGCAGTGTGAGCTTGTAGATATGCTATTTCCGGCTTAAGTTCTCAGAATATGGACGCTAAGGTTCAAGTGGTTAATATATATATTTAAAAAAAAAAGTTTCTATCACACAAAGATTTGGCCGGACCCCCTGTTGAGGGTTTAAGTGGTTTGTGCAGATTTGTGGCGACGTCGATGGTCCTAACGTTGTCTCTGTTTGCTCTCAGCCTGGTGGGCAGCCGTTTCCCCCCCCACATGATGACCCACTCGCCCCACGGCCTGCACCAGACGGGCATCCCGCACCCCGCCATCGTCTCGCCGGTCATCAAGCAGGAACCCAGGAGTGACAACATCAGCCCTTCAATGCATGCGTAAGAGACCTTCTAATCTAAGCAGTCCGTTGACACACCGATGGAGCAGTGCCTCCGAGGCACCACCGGTGTCCAGGTGTGCCTCGGGATTCTGAAAACACACATATTTATTGCAACGTATGCAGCTACACAATACGTTTCAATTTAGTGTATCGTACTCATTCCCCAATGCAAATTCTACCTTAATTTATTTTTTTAATCACTTTCATTCTGACAAATCTCTATTTTATGACTATGTAGGTGAAATGTTAATCTTCTCAGTTATTTTTTGAAACTTTTGAAACTAGCTGATTCCCAAGCTCACAACGTGCCACATTGTGGGCTTGCAGCTGTGAATACAGTCGTGCCTTAAGATTTGGACTTTGACCCATTGGTGTGCCTCGGACACAAAAAATGTTTGAAAACCACTGCATTGGATACATCCTTCTCACTGACTCGTGCTTTAACCCCAAGTTTGTACTGTATTTGTCATCATCTCCGAAGCAGCTATGGTCCCATCTCAACGTATTTTGAAATGCCTGGTTTCAGCAGAAAGTCCCCGGGGCCGGCCAAGAAGGAGGAAGAGAAGAAGCCACACATCAAGAAACCTCTCAATGCCTTCATGCTCTACATGAAGGAGATGAGGGCCAAAGTAGTGGCCGAGTGCACTCTGAAAGAGAGCGCCGCCATCAACCAGATCCTAGGGAGACGGGTGAGCAGACACACAATCACTGTCACTTTACTGTTGGGAGACTTGCACAGGGAATGCTCTTTGGCACCTGGTGCCGTGCATGTGACCTGAGTGGACACAAGACAAAATAATATCTAGCACGTACAATTTACAATTTTGGCAGACGCTCTTGTCCAGGGCGACCTACAATTGCGAGATCAGAATAAGCTATGGGGCTGTTAAGTCTGACATCATTTTGTAGGCAGAGGAGAACTTTTGGGGCCAACTGGCCCCAAAACCCGTGAATCTTTTTACAATTTTTACTATTTACTAATTTGTCTTCTCTTTGTTGTTGAAAGGAAAGTGGTAGAATTATACTTTAGTCGTTATTTTTGACTCGGATCTGTTGAAATAGCGAGGGACAGATATCGATAATAAATCTGCTTGGAGGTCTGACTACAAAATGATGTCACGGCTTAAAAGCCCCATAAGCAACAAGGTAAATAGTCACAAAAGCTGACTGCAGACAGAAAAACAATGTAGTGCCTCAAAGAAACAAGGATACCAGTTAAACAATACACCTAAGGTCTGTCTAAACAATATGCCATCTAAATAACTTTCTTAATATTTGTGGTCAATAATAATATTAAAATAAAGTAACAAAAATGCATCTACAGGATTCACATTATCACAATAGGACATTGCAGGACATTCTGTTCTTAGACAATACCTTCAAAGACAGGGTATCTAACTAGATAAATGTGCGTGTGTGTGTGTGTGTGTGTGTGTGTGTGTGTGTGTGTGTGTGTGTGGGGTGTAGTAGGGGGATTGGGTGTGTGCATCTGCGTGTGTGTCGCTTGTAGGCAATTGAGTTGGCATATAATGTGACGCTAACACACAATATCTATCCACTGACTTCTTATTCCTTTGTCTGCAGTGGCACTCCCTATCAAGAGAGGAACAAGCCAAATACTACGAGCTGGCGAGGAAAGAGAGGCAACTACACTCGCAGCTCTACCCCGGCTGGTCAGCCCGAGATAACTATGTGAGTGGCTCTTCTCGCGTATTCCATCTCCTCTCTCAACCACCTGCAAAGAAAAGTGGGCTTCATAAGTGGGATATGTTCTCACTAAAGTACGAGACAATTTTTAATTGTTTCAAGTAAAGACAAAAACTACACTTTTATTCTCCTGGACTGAAGCGGTTTGCTTTTGCACTTTGTGTTAGTGAGAGGCTTTTTTCTTTTTTTTTCTCCCCCGCTGACAACATTGTTGTGTTTATCTGTGCAGGGAAAGCGGAAAAAGAGGAAGAGAGATAATAAGCCAGACTCAACACCAGAGGGTAAGGGGCTTTTCTCTCTTTTCTGTTGGTCCCTTCTTATAGTGGAACAAAAATAAAATGACCTTACTGTAGTGTACAGTATATGCTTTACTCGGCTTGCAATGCCCAAGGAATTGATCCGAACCAGCACAGGTCCAAGCAAACCTGGGACACATCAACTCCCTTTGTTTGGTTTTATTTGTGTATTTATTTACTTTTGGTAATGAGTAATTTCCGTCACTAACACGTCTCTACTAACTCCCTCCTCCTCCTCCTCTACACGTTGACAAGCAGCATATGAGGTTCAGTGCTAATAGCGGCAGGTACGTCTGCTGCCGTGCAACAGTAAGACCATCGCCATCTGCTCCACCCACGCCGCTCTCATTTCAGTGTTTTCACCGCTCACCGCTGTTACGTTGAGTTGGATCGTGGTGGCAGATTTATTTCCATTGTTAACGCATATACCGTACAGCATATATATTTATGTCGTCGCTGCCGGATAGCCTATGTGTACGATATGTGTCCTCCTTTGAGTGCTGTCGTGCATCTATTCATTTGAATATATACGTGTGGTTTCGTGAGCCTCCATCGCCATCCAATCATCCTCCTCTGTGTTGTGTGTCGACCCCTTATCAACCCCTCTTCCTGTTCTTCAACGAGCGTTGGATTTTAGGCCAACGGTAAATTCATAATTTACAGTGCATAATATTATTTTTCTCTCTCTCTCTCTCTCTCTCTCTGCCTCTCCTCAGACTTCTCGATAAGGAACAAGAAGCAATGCGTCGTGCAGTACCTGCCCTCGGAGAAGATGTGCGACAGCCCCGCGTCGTCCCACGGCAGCATGCTGGACTCTCCGGCCACCCCCTCGGCGGCGCTGGCGTCTCCGGCCGCGCCGGCCGCCACTCACTCGGAGCAGGCCCAGCCGCTGTCCCTCACCACCAAACCGGAGGGACGCATGCACCACCACTTCCCCCTACCTGGGAAAGCCCCCGGCGGGTCCACGTCATCTTCCTCTTCTTCTTCCTCCTCCTCCTCCTCCTCCTCCTCTTCCTCCTCCCACCACCACCACCCCACCATCTCCATCCATTCAGGTAGCCATCATCATTCGACCACGCCCATCCTCACTCGGCCAATCCCCTTCACCTCCCTGCACCCCTCCATGCTGTCCCCTCCCTCCCCGTTCCACCAGGCGGCGCTCCACTCCCATCATGCTCTGTTCCAGTCACAGCCCCTCTCCTTGGTTACCAAATCGAATGACTAAATCTTTTTTTGCGAAAACATTTTTTTTTGTTTGTTTGTTGTCCTCCCCATTTATTGTGCTGTATATTGCTTTTCTTTAAAATAGGTATTAGAACAGCTTTTTTTCTAAATAACGAAAAGGAAGAAATGTTATTGGTCAATATTTGATCGCCTCCTTTTCTACATCTCTCAATGAAACAAAATGTATTTTTTGTAAAGTTTACTGCAGAACTGGTTTAATTTTTGATGCATTTATCCAATGAACCTCTTGTATAAAAGAACCAATGTACATAAAGTTTCTTTATAAAAACAAAAAAAGGAACAAAAATACCTTTTCTTTTTAGCCAAAACTTGATTAATGTTAGCATTAAGTTTTAATTCATAGTACTGGCCAATAATTGCAGCCCCCTTTTCAATTCTGAAGTGTGTGCCCCTCTTTGACATGTTAAATAAACATTTGAAATTGTTTCTTAAAAAGAACTGTGTCAGTGATTGTTTTTATGTGTACCAAAGAAAACACTTAAGTGGCTTAATAAGGTGTTCTTTTTAACAAGCCACTGTGGGCTTGGTTATTATTCCCATAATTGTAACCACAGCACTTAACATGTTGATAGCAACTGCTTGTTTTTAGGTGTTTGGAATGTAGCTATAGTAAGCATTGCTACAGTATTTTATTAGTCATAATGAAACCCAATGGAAGTCGGTGGCACACCTGTCAGTGGTTTTGTAATTATGTTGTTTAACAGACAAATTTGTTAGCAGACATAAATGTTTTTTAGTAGCATGCTTGTCTCGCTCCAGCTCTCAACAAGGAACATCTTCATAAAAAGATATTTGTGATGGCAGAGTCCTACTCAAGTTTAATGTTTAATAAGGCAGATTTAGGCTAACCACATTGGAAATTTAAAGGGTATCACAATTTGAAGGGGGAGAAAAAAATAGACATCTGTTCCTTCCTGGAAGATTCAGTTCCATAACAATGACAAAAAAAAAACAGGTCAGTTCCCCCCTCCCCTCCCCTCGCCCGCCCCATCCCCACCCCCAGCACACCAAACCGTGCTCGCTTTCCCCTGTTTTCTCTTGCACTTTTTTTTTTTTTTACTGCTTCTGTATTCACCGTTTGGCACACGGCTAAGGCTTTAATTAACTCAGAGGTAATGGGATGTAGCCCCTGGGACCTCATTAGGCAATTCAATTAGTGAAAAATACACAAGGTAGGTTACAGTTTTTGGTGGCGTTGGAGAATGAGGAGTGGAGCCAGGGATGGACCAATTATCCTGGAGCAGTGGGGACTAGCCTGGAAGTCCCCTCAGTAGCAGTAGGGTGTATACCCACCACAACATCACCAACAACCAGACAGATGGTACTTGGATCTGCCCCCATTCCATTGCCATTGAGTTTATTCAGGCTCGTTCGGTACACAAGTTGACGGACTATAAGCTTACACAACACACAAGAACTTCATTAACTATTCAACAACAGATTTTTTTTTTCATTTAGTAGGACAATACCCACTACATTGTGTGATGAGTGGAGAGATGTAGGTGTGTATGTGGATAGGTTAAAGTTAATTGTCAACATATTCTTTATTTTTTATGGCAGGCTGTTTTTTTATCATTCATTTTTGTTCTATTGTTATGGAACAGCTATTATTGTAAGAGTGTTCATTGTTAAAGTGGTTAATATACTGTTAATGGAAACAGTAGGCTGCATTAACTTTGCACAAAATGTCACTGCGTACATACTAATAACGATCACTCATTAAATAATAATATGGATCGATCTTCCTCAGAGGATTGTTACCCTTCCATGTTGTCGATAACGGCTGAAGAAGGGCCTGTGCCTTCAGACAGGCAATTTTCTTCTTTGGACTTTGGGGCGAGAGACGGATGGACTGAGGATGAGGATCAGTCCCTCTCCACTCTCCAGCATGGCCCTGCAGTGAGAGATACCCAGCCGTCAGCCTCCCCATCATCCCCACCCCCGTGTTTTAAGGAATCATTAGCCATAATAAGTCTTTGCTTGTTTGCCTTTCTGTCTTACATCATTCCAGGCAGAAGCCTTGGTCTCCGGTGCCATAGCTGCCCACTCTCAGCTACTTCACCAATCCATCACTGAAATTACAGGTAATGAGTTGTCAAAACAGCCAGGCAAAGCTGCCTGCTCAAGGCCACACATCCACTGCGCTGTTCAATTCTCTATAGATAGTCGCCCCATTATGAGGCTCTGCCTCCAAGAGAATGACTTCAAATATGCTGGCCGTTTCGTGTTGTTTTGAAGCCATGGTGGTGTATTTCTGCTTATTGGATTTCCTTACTGTCTGCCACTCTCATTTCTATTTTTTTATATTCACGTACAATGTTGGGTGTTGATTTATTGAAGGAGATGCCTTAATTTCAAGTATTATTATTTTGCTGACACTTGTAAAATGCACTGCACATACGCCCATTATTTTGCTTGCAGTATGAGTTAAAACATTCATTGCTAAGAAATGTGTGCAGCTGTATGTGTTGACACCACCTCGTCCATGATTGATTAAGCTGATGGGCTGAAATCAAATTCGAGAAAGTTATGAAATAACATTCAAACTGAAATTGTTTGTATCTGATTTACACATTGGGGTCACTATAAATCTAATGCATTACTGTTTATTATCTAATAATGCATTTGGTTCCCCCTCTACTCGACATCTGCCATGTAAGCACTGGGTCAGACTTAATACATGTTAATTTTTTGCTCATTAAATTCTTGCAATCTCTTGCCAAGGTTCTTATTTGGGCTCTCCTTTGATCTTGAATGTATTCCAGGTTAACCCTTTGAAATGTCACATAATGTGATGTGGACACATTGCCTGTTGCCAGCCACTAGGAGGCCAAAATTGAAATCCCAAATGAAAAGAGGGAATTCACATCATTATTATAATAATTACCATCGGCAGCATTGACATTGCTAGTATGGACCATGACACGCCAGTAGGCGTAATTCTTTATATTGACACAATTGTTCCCCTTTGACTAAAACCACAAAATACACTTGACATTTATAAAAATTATTATATTATGAATCCTCAGTTTTAATTTATCCATTTGTAACTCCACAAGTGTCCATTTGGTTACATTTTGTACACTTGTTGATGTGGAATAAAATGGACAGAGGATTTTACTGAGTGGGTCTTCCATTGATCGGGCGATCCCAGCAGCCCTATTGATAACAGGATGGGGGCAGAGCGGTGTGATATTAATTGATTGTTTCTCTCGCATCCACTGAGCAGGGGCGTCACAAGGGGTAGGAAAGTGGGACTGAGTTACCAGGGCCCAAGGTGGAGGGGCCCTATAGTAACTTCAGCTATTGAAAAATAGCAGATATACAAGCTCACAGCGCGGCACCGAGTGCCGCGCTGCAAGCTTGTAGATCTGCTATTTTTGAAAAGTTGTAAAAATTTGCGCAAATCTTTGAATATCATTTGTAACTCAAATTTTGCTTCCGGGGAGGGGTCCCTGGAACTAAATATTTTGAGATGGGGGTCTAGCTCAGCTGTGGCCAAATACATATAATCTTGGGGGTCCTTCACATGAAAACGTTTGAGCACCACTGACATAGAAACATAAGTTTCTTGCACACATTTTCACGATTTTTCAAAAATAGCAGATCTACAAGCTCGATCTGCTATTTTTCAATAGTTAACATTCATGGGGGGCCCGCAGTGAATCCTTGTACCCAGGGCCCAGAATTTGGTGTGACGCCCCTGCCACTGAGCTTAGCAGGAACTCAGCCAGTTGTGTGTGGAGGAGGAGAGGAGAGGTACGTGTCTGGCTGTGAGCAGGAGTATATCTCTCCGTAATGTATTATTCATGCCCATTTGACCTTAAAGAGGGAAATGCAAATCATGCCTCAAGAATAAGAGGGATCAGATGACTTTTCAAATGTCAAAACAGCCTGCCATAATTAAGACATATTCATTAACAAGGAATCCACAGGTTCTCTCCTCTCCCCCCTTCCAGCTGAATTGTAAAACACCTACAATTAACGGCTTGATGTTAATGCTATCTCCCAGTCAATCAGCCAAGATACTGGAGGGTGTGTGTGTGTGTGTGTGTGTGTGTGTGTGTGTGTGCGTGCGTGCGTGCGTGCGTGCGTGCGTGCGTGCGTGCGTGTGTGTGTTTACAAACAGTATATTCATACATGTACAGGTATACATAATATGAGTATTTACACACATATATTCATGTGTGTGTATGTAAATACACATGTATGCATGTGTGCATGTGTGTGTGTGGTGTGTGTGTGTGTGTGTGTGTGTGTGTGTGTGTGTGTGTGTGTGGGCCTATATAAATATGTATGTAGGCCTATGTATGTATGTATGTAGCCTACTATGTGATGTATGTAAGTATGTGTATACAAACACAGAGAGAGAGAGAGAGAGAGAGAGAGAGAGAGAGACAGAGAGAGAGAGAGAGAGAGAGAGAGAGATGGACAGACAGACAGACAGACAGACAGACAGACAGACAGACAGACAGACAGACAGACAGACAGACAGACAGACAGACAGACAGACAGACAGACAGACAGAGAGGATAAGACAATTAATTAAGGCTTTCTGATGTTGCATTGAAGGCCACTACTGCCACCTGCCGGGAAGGCACATACTGGAAAGATCGATTATCCCTGTCGTGTCTGTAATTAACCACTGCACGGCAGCAGGGAGCTACACGAAATATGCAGCCTTGCCCTGAAGAAGACTGGTGGTTGGCTGCATTCTTATATATATCTATGGTTGGCTGTCTCCTTCAGTCAGTGTTTCTCAAACCTTTACATTTCAAGGTCTCCCCTTAACTCTGACGGTGTTACAAATGGTACAGGGTCCATTTGGTTCCATTTGTACACTGTCAGAGTTACAGACTTGTATGTAGTCTATTGGTCCATTTAGACCCCCCTAAAGGAACCTACATAATAACTCTGACAGAGTCCCTGGAATCCACTTTGAGAAACACTGTCCTAAGTAAACCTAGCAGTTATTCAGAGGAGACAACATTCGCCAAATGTGTTAAATGCAGTGGTGTAAAGTAACCTTGCTCTACTATTGTGAGGTGTTGTTTTTACTTTACTGGGGTGTTTCCAAGTTTCAGTAGCCTACTTTTACTTCTACTCCTCAATGGTTCTCAAAGTGGGGTCCAGGGACAGGGACCCCCGGGAGTCCTTGAGGGAGTTCCAGGGGGTCCCCAGATAAATGATAGGAACCAATGGGTTCCTATCAATGCTATCATCCTATCTGGGTCTGTAACTCAGAGGGTGTATAAATGGAACCAAATGGACCCACTTAACATTGATTTTACAATATAAATTAGGAGATAGAAATTAAATACCATTAAACGGGGTTCTGTAGCCTAATGCATGTAAAACAAACCTGTGGTCAAACGGTTGAGAATCACTGCTGTGCTATGAGTCATAAAAATGTTCTCTTATGCAGGCCCGGATTTATATGACATGAGGCCCCTGGGCAAGGGGAAATAAAGAGGCCCAGAGTGCAGAGGCGTAATTTGACCAATATCTAGGGTGTTGCAAGGAATTACGTGTGACGTGTGATTCTTTTGGGTTTTACCTGTTTTTGGGTGCTTTTTATATCAATTTCAGGTGTTTATTCCCCACACAACAGTCTAACAAGGAGCTGCAGATAGCTGTTACTATTTATTTAGCATGCAGCGAAACACACACACACACACACACGCGGATACATAATTGGAGTTTGCGTGCATGTGTGTAGCCTATGTGTATGGAAAGTACCGGATACATAGAGTGGGCGGGCTTTAGACTGCACTAAGCTTTCAGAGCAGCTACATGCAGTGCGGCCAGCAGAGCAGAAGCTCTCAATAAAACAAAATGTACTGTAACTAAACACAAATATCACTTTATTTGGATTGCAATACTTTAAAATGTCATCATTAAATTAACTCATTCAGGGTCTTTTCAAAATGGCTTCCAAGTTCCACACCGCCTCCCTCTCCATAGACTTCCATGTAATTCATAGTGCACGGATCATGCACGCCCATGCCTAGATCATGCACCACGTGTGTGCACACTGTTCACAGCTTTCAAACAAAAAAATCAGAATGGAAATCCGTTTAGGCATTCATGAGCTAGCAGCCATTATGTATTCTTGAAATGTAAACAAACATGGCTTCCATGTTTGAAAGATGGGGTTGGTATGGGGTTAAAAATGGAATTTCGCGATTGCGATCATGCCTACTACATTTTTTTTTTTTTTGAGGCCCCCCTCCCCTGAGGCCCCCGGGCGCGTGCCCACCCTAGCCCAATGGTAAGTCCGGCCCTGCTCTTATGGGGGGTCCCTGGCATATCTCTTCAAAGTGGAGTCCGTCCGCGGGCTGATACGTGTTAATTTGGGGGTCCTTGACATGAAACAGTTTGAGAACCCCTGCTGCACTACAGCTCAGTCTGGTGGTTGCCTGACAACCAAGTAACCTATCACAAGCGTGGACCGTCCTCCTGAACTATGGGCTCTTTAGACTTTGTACCAGGAAGTGAAGTGGAGGAGGGAGGAGACTTGTGACTTCATCACCACTTGTCATCTCAGTGTCACACGCAGCGACAACACACTGGACCCAAAAGGCTTCATCACCAGCACACTAGACTGACAGCACCATTACTTTATGTTGTTGTCATCAAACCGGATCACAATGAGGAAGGTTTTAGTGCTAGTCACATGTTTAATGTGTTGCAGCATCATTCAAGGTAAGTGGAGCTATGATTTGAACGTTCAGCCAAGGGTTTTTCTTTCTTTCTTTCTTTCTTTTTTTCAACGGACACGGTTGCCCCCAAGAGATAACTGATCTACAAGCTAACAACTCGTCGTGACGCGACACGTAGGTCCCTTGTAGATCAGGTATCTTTTTGCCACGCGACACCATAGTACGAGTGAGTAAAATCTTTTAACTGGAAGAACGAATTGCATTCGTCACTGTTTTAACCTCCTGATGCTGGGTGGTGACTTCCGCATTGTGTTCCGGGATTATGTTGTCACACTTAACGGTATTATTAATTATGTGTATATAGATATATTTTGGAAGATGTTCTTCCCATTTCTAATTGGTGTTTAAGCTGGGTGATTCAGCCAAAAATGCCACATTATATGGCACAACAGCACAGGGTCGTAGAATCACTTAACAGGTTTAGCAGAATCAAGTGATTGTGCAATCGGGGACTGCCCGAAAGCTCATTGTCCTACATTGGTTTAATTGGGTTGGAGTTATAGTTTCGGTTTTGGCAATATTGCACAATTACAATTAGTTTCGATTTTTGGCTATGTGGATATAGAATGCATGGACACGTTTTTCATGCTGAGACATGAATCCTCTCCTATTCTCATGGTGATAGTTTTACTTTTAGCTGACTGTTAAAAAGGGGTTTGGCTTGGTGAGGAGGCTTACACAGGCTTACACATGCTTCAAAATAGTCCTGCCAATCTTAGATAATCAGAGTAGTGCCCAGTCTTAAAATCCACCTCTGGGGCCCAGTCTTATTATCCCCAAATAGTGACCACTGACCAGTGATCTGTTTAGGGGGGAAATGGTGCCCAGCCCACACACAGACTTCTCAGGTTCCCACTGTTCTGGTTATATGCTGGAAGTGTTACACAATCCCAAATTAATTAGGTGTCCTTATTTGATTGATTGATTAAATACTGTATTAACAATTTGCAAATAGTACAATGGTATGATTATACAATGGTGCTAAAAGGATTACACACACACACACACACACACACACACACACACACACACACACACACACACACACACACACACACAAAAAAAGGGGCCGAGTTTGTTAACATTGTGGTCCTGTGTATTCAATTCATCAGACATTTAAAGACTTGAAATAATATACAAGACATCATCAGGGCTCTGCCCTCAATGTATCCCTGAGAAAATAATTAAAGGTTGAATGAATCAACACTATGTAGCAATAAGCTGTACAGTAAACAGTGGGAGGGGGAGGGGGTCATTTCTGGTAAGCTTAGAAGACTTTTCCGGTTACAAATAGCAGACAGGTGCTCTTTTATGGCGGTCACACTTTATTATGTCTGTTGCTAGGCCATTCCACATTTTGATGGCATAGCAGTAGAACACATACAAATATGTAAAATATATATGTATGTATGCAGCATGTGTATCACTGATTATTATTTTTAATATGAACCTCATTACGGTTCATTAAAAATACAAATCTCTTCAGTATTATTAAACTAGACCTTACCCGTTCGAAGATATGTGCTGCAAAATATGAGCAGATACAAATAATGTAACAGCAAAATTAGGTGAATAGAAGTATGAGAATGTATGTGCTTGCTCCACATAATTTTTCCATACCCGTTGGAAGATGAGACACACATCACCCGTTGCATGCGTGACCCATGCAGAGAGAGAGAGAGAGAGAGAGAAAGATACTGCAACATTCCTAACTGTGAGAGGTGTGTGTGGGCCCGGGGCTACAGATCCCATGGCCTGGAGGAACGGACCGTAACCCTGACAACAGGCTGTAGAGCTGTAGAGTGAAGAAACCCTAATAAATAGCTAGAATTTGGGAAAAATTAAATTCGGGCTCCGTCACCGTGTGTATAATGCTAATGGCCAATGCCATGTTAAATTTGAGATCAGTCGCTGAAGCGAGTGAATAGATAAGATAATGCATTGTGTGACCTCTGACTGACTCCTCTAATTATATGATAGATTGTGTTGCATTGGGTTGCTTTTTATATTATTAATCCGCTTCCTTCCTTGGAGCCCAATTATTAAGTTATTATAAAGTGACAACAGCATTGTGATATCACATTTCAAAGCCTTGATCTCAGAAAGTTTATCAACATTTTGATTTTCATATCAAGTTTCGATTGGTTTTGATATTCAATGTTTTGATTAAATGTTAAAACTGGTTGCCATGGAGGGCAAAAGTGGCACTAATAAATGGGATAAATTGGAAGAATGGGACAGCCGTACCTATGACATCATAATGACATCATGTTACCTTGACAATGACAGTGGTTGCTATGGATCATAGAGATAAAGTGAGACTCATATTCCATATTGTTTACCTTTCATCAGAAAATAGAATAAGCTGTATTCCAATGGATCCAGCTCTTAGTTAATACTTTTGATTCAATATTTTATAAATACTGAAAACCCTATTGATGTTAATGAAATGTACATTAGTGTATAATTCTGCACAGATAGTTAACTGCTATTGAAGTCAATAGGACAGCAGAAGGTTCAAGCTACAGAACAGGAAATAAGTGATATCCAAAGAGAAGCATATTTGTTTTGCCTACAAATCATATCAAAGCAGGTGGCAACTGCTATTGAAGTCAATAGGACAGCAGAAGGTTCAAGCTACAGAACAGGAAATAAGTGATATTCAAAGAGAAGCATATTTGTTTTGCCTACATTCATATCACAGCAGGTGGCAGTTGACTTTGTCAGAGAAAGTGGTTTGATTTAGACTGTGAAGCTGCTACTTCTTATAGACAAAAGCATGCGCGCGCAGCCGCGCACACACACACACACACACACACACACACACACACACACACACACACACACACACACACACACACACACACACACACACACACACACACACACACACACACACTCATGAGCATAGATAGAGGTTAAGAAGAATGTATTTGTCATGATAATATCAGTTTTAGGTGTTTCACTTCCTTTCATTGTTTGTTTGAGTTTGAGAAAGGTTCTGATTAAAGGGGGAATAGCACTCATTTTCAACATTAAAATGTATTTTATACCTGCGTGGATGTGGAGCTGTTATGTGGACATAAGAACAAAGTTCCCCCTTCTCTGTTGCCTAGAACCAGAGAATGGATGTTTGGGGGTCATGTGATCAGTGACGTATGGTTGCTGTACTCTTTGGCCCGCCCTCTATGCAGCCTCTAGACTAAAATAGGGATTTTAGCTCCAGCTGAAATAGTGCAAGTTGTGCAACATGAACATATACAAATAAGGGGATATTTCACTTAAAAAAAGAAAGTGGGGCCATTTTTATTGTCTATCTTCTCAGGCTTTAGTGAACACCCCAGACGGTTTTTAAGTTCCTCGATTCAGTATTTATTTAGATATTTGATATTAATTTTATCAGACACGACCCCTTCCTATATAAACTTGTCCAAAGTGTATGTATTTTAACCATGATCGATACATCGAAAATACCAGTCCTTGGTTCTGGTGACTTTTTGAATACTTTTTTCATTTTTTTATTTTTTTTTATTTAACAAAAAAATATTAAATTAAAAATAAATTAAATAAAGTTTATCCAGGAATAAGGTCAGACTAGTACTTTAATCTGGGCAACCACACTAAAAAGCAACATTTGGTGAGCAGGCATATAACAGAAAGGAGACACTTAAAACTAATACCTCTGCTCTCATTGCTTCCGCTGTGGGGCTTGTAGAGTGAACATTAAAGAGCTTTGTATAACATCTTAACGGCCTTATTGGTGTAAGAAAACATCAATCACTCAGGGATTTTCCCTTCAATCCGAGATATGTGGTTAAATCATCATCGGAACAAGCCTATGCTGATCAAAGCAACAGTATGGCTCTGTGACCTTTTTATACAAGTGTTTTGGAAAACAGTGGTGTCCCAGACATGAGAAAGATCATATGGATGGAGAAATACATTGTAGCTTTTTGTCTTTTCATAGTCTATGTCTTAAAGGTTTAGGAGATTCATTTAGCCATACACTGAATGTACATTTGTATGCATACTATTTAAAGCTATTTACTTTATTTACAGGAGCACCTGTGGAACAAGCTCAGTCCAATGATTCCAGTGGAAATGCACCAGAAACTTCAAAGCAAGTTCAAACCCCCATTGTAACGAACAAACCAACCACTGGTGTAAGCGTACCTGACAAAGTAGTTGCATCTACCACATTGGAGAAACAAGTAGACGCAAGCAACGGACATGGGGATTCTGATAAGAAAGCCGCTACAGAAGCCAACAAAAGCAAGAGTGGAGAAAGTGAACCTAAAACGAATCCTAAGTCCACTGAAGTCAAACCTGTCACTGAAACCAAGGACATCCAACCTGAAAAAGAAACCAAGGACATCCAACCTGGAAAGGAAACCAAGGACATCCAACCAACCAAGGACATCCAACCTGAAAAGGAAACCAAGGACAACCAACCAACCAAGGACATCCAACCTGAAAAGGAAACCAAGGACATCCAACCAACCAAGGACATCCAACCTGAAAAGGAAACCAAGGACATCCAACCTGAAAAAGAAACCAAGGACATCCAACCTGGAAAGGAAACCAAGGACATCCAACCTGAAAAAGAAGAAACCAAGGACATCCAACCTGGAAAGGAAACCAAGGACATCCAACCTGAAAAAGAAGAAACCAAGGACATCCAACCTGAAAAGGAAACCAAGGACATCCAACCTGAAAAAGAAACCAAGGACATCCAACCTGGAAAGGAAACCAAGGACATCCAACCTGAAAAAGAAGAAACCAAGGACATCCAACCTGAAAAAGAAACCAAGGACATCCAACCTGAAAAAGAAGAAACCAAGGACATCCAACCTGAAAAAGAAGAAACCAAGGACATCCAACCTGAAAAGGAAACCAAGGACATCCAACCTGAAAAGGAAACCAAGGACATCCAACCTGGAAAGGAAACCAAGGACATCCAACCTGAAAAGGAAACCAAGGAGGACAAACTTGACAAAGGAGAAGTTGCAGATAAGCGTCCCATGCCTTCTCCAAAAGATGACGTGGAAAACAGTCACTTCTTCGCCTATCTTGTGACCACAGCTGTCTTGGTGGCGATGCTCTACATTGCTTACCACAATAAACGCAAGGTACTTGCCAAAATTTGATTTGTTTTTCACTGTCTCTGTTGTAGATCAACTTCAATGGTTCTGATCTAAACAACAATAACACAATTGTAAGGAAACAAGAATCGACACACAGTCAATTTAAAATCTGGTGGATTGGTGTGTTGAAGTTAGTGTTGGTGTTCTTTCTCATGTATGATATTTCATAATATTCTAACTTACTGTAGGCTATATGTCTAGGGATGGCCAAATGGAGATTTTTTCTGCGCCTCGCTCCACTCTAGCGTGATAGCGTCGCCCCCTTCTCACACACGTGTTAACATTAATAACAAGCCAACAACAACAAGAGCATGCATGAAGCCATCAGAATGGTCGCCGATGAAGAAAAGAAAAGATAGCGCGCTGTCACATTATGTGACACCAATGTCTGAGTAACATCACCCAATGCAAGTTAACTATGCGATGCAGTCACACATTTCTTTACCAAACCAATGTCGGTGTAACATTCATGCATGCGGTTGCTGTCCTCCACACGCTGACTCGACACACAACTCAACGCAAGGAAACAAACAGCGAAAATTGGATTTTACAAAACGGACCCCGTCAGCGTCGATCCCGTTTTAAAGAGGAAAAAGGAGCTTAAAACCAACTTGCTAGGGTTACGTTGTCGTGGTGTTGATGATGACAAGTTTATATAGGATCTGCAAGCTCACTAGTCGCGCCCGCATAGAGTTGTCTGAGCCTGACCGTCAGCTTTCGGTTGATGAGTGTGGAACGTTATATCAGACACACTGCAGTGCAATTATTGACTATAAAATCTACTATTACATTTGCGTGTACAGTAGTCTACACCTTGGGACTTGGGAGTTAATCTGTTTGTTATATAGGGCTCTTGAGTCGCGCTGCAGTGTTTGCTGTTGCAGCCGCGATGTGTTACATTACAGACGTGATGTGATTATGTCAATCCTACTGTACTGCAAAAACACTTGAAAACATTCGTATCATAGCCTATTCTTCTTCTTCCTCATTGTATTGTTGTATTGAATGAAAATAGGGAGCTTTATTATGAGGAAAAAACTGTTGTGTTTTCCCTTTTAAAATTGGGTAAATCGCGCATTTTTAAACACATTTCCTTAACGGTTATCACTTATGTAACCGATAAACTTTTGCTCCCGACCCCCCCCCCCCCCCCCCCCCGGTCGCCGTCATCGAAGCTTCGAAGTTCGCTCGATTTCGTCGAACGAGCTTCGATTGCAAAAAATTCAATCGAAGGTCAGCCCTAGGGAGAAACAAGAATACAAATGTTTTCTAAAAGAAATGTGTTTTTGCAAAGAAACGGATTGAAATGATAAGTCTGTAATGTGATGCGCTGGTCGCCAGGCACGTGCGCACATACAGCAAAAGGGGCTTGAGCCCTTAACTTTTATCCGTATGAAAAGGCCCTTTTAGAAATGTCAGCCCATGCCTCTCTAAAATTCTGTGCACTCCCTGGACCCTAGCTGTTTCCTAACAAAACAGCAGCAACAGCAAGACGCATACGTAGCCGCATGTAGCAATAACTTCCAATCGTATGACTTTTGGAATCGTTGAATCGGCTAAACGTGATGTCCATTTCATTCATTTACTTCTCTCACGCCCGTGTTTTGTGTGTGCTGATGCAGCGATCATTGAATTTGCGACTCTGAGCTTTGTTATTTTCGCATAGCCTACTATGTAACCAAGACGACTTTAGCGTTCCTCACGTCATCAATGTAACATTAGAAAGTTGTGTTTTAAGCTCTTCTTAAACAGGATTCAATGTGACGACGCGGGTCTGTTTTGTAAAATCCAATCGACGAGGGAGCATGTTTCCTGATGAACAAGTCAGCGTGTACAGCCAAATCAAGCACGGTGTGACCACAGCCACTGGCCTTAGTGTGAAGGAATGGTGCTCCCTGCTGGACAAAATATTTCATTACAAGTCCAGGATTCCATAGGCTGGAGGAGCGGTAAACACCCCTGCTATTGGCCCTAATGCAGTAATGTCCACCCATGGTCGGGGGGGCCGCTCCCAATCATGAAACTAGCTTGGTTACCATGTGCCATGGACAGCCAATCGGCAAATAGGTCGCCTGAATGTCTCGCCAGAAAATGATCTCTTTAAAGATCTGGTGTTTCCCACCAGATAAAAATGTTTAGTCATTCAGTTGTTAGACTCTTTAACTGTTAGAGAGACCCACAGCGAGTACTACCTATTCTGCTACACTACAAACCAGTTTATGCTGGGAGCTTAAACCATGTCAGAGAATTTCGGACAATTCACTGGACAGATCTAGGGAAGCATTTGATGTTCTGAAAATGATAACAAATGTATGTGGCTTGTTGCACCTTTTTTTTTAACGTGTTGCATATCTCATTCTCACGTCTGTCTGTTTGTTTGTTACTCAGATAATCGCCTTTGTTCTGGAGGGTAAGAAATCCAGATCAGCTCGTAGGCCCAAAGCTACCGATTACCAGAAGCTGGATCAGCATGTGAGTAGTTCATTGGAATAATGCAATTTTCTGTTTTCCTATTATAAAGCAAACTTTAATGTCACTGTTGTTGGTGTTGCTGATTTTGTTTTACCTTTCTTTCAGATGTGAAGGCATCATTGTGTTGAAGCCATTTCCTGATGCAGCACACTGTACACTGTGGTTTGGAAGTAAGAGAAGGCATGATGAAGATGTGACATTTTCTTTGGTTTAATCACTTGATAGTTTGGAGAGTTGTATTTTGTACATTAATTGCATGACTATGCAGAGGACACTGTTGCCTTATTGGAATTAGTGAAGCAAAGGTTACCGTAAGCATGCTGTGTTTGCACTTTTGTTGTTACGCCACATAGAGGCAACCTTATGTTTTTTCACTTGGTCTGAATGATGCTGCCTAATAGGGCACTGACTCAGGATATTTTAGTAAAATTACTTTTTTCTTTTTTTTGTCAATCATTGTACTCTACATTAATGTACATGACTTAAGCCATTTAAAATAAGATGTTGGTGTTGCAGCACTCCACTGATGAAGGAAGTTTTTTATGCATATCAGATAAAAAATATAATTTATTTTTTGTGCCTATGAAATGGCATTGCGATGTACTGAAGGGGGTGTTTCGATGTCTGCCTTCCAACATGACCAAATTTCGTTGGCCAGATGAATGTACTAGTGGCTTTTACTGTGTGTCCTAAAGAGAGGCTAGCATGTAGGTCACCTACTGTAACTCATTGTACAGTCAAGATAACCAAACATTTGATTTATAAATTGATCTGTTGTTGGGCACACTCGCTACCACTTCAGAACAATCCTATCTCGGTTAGGTTGGATTGAGGTGGTGCAGATGTTTAAACCATCAATTTATTCATAAGTTGACAGTCTGAGCACTTTGTTGCTGTCAAACACATCCATGATGTCTCCGTTTTAGGTGAACACAGTTTGTAATTGGATTTGTTATTGGTGTGATGGGACTAGTCTTATAAATGTTAATTAAACATAATAAAAAAACTAATGTTTGTCGGGGAAACGGGCCAACAATTTAATTGCACTGTTTTGACTGGAGTGCAATAATGGAGAAAGGTTGTAACTTGTGTGTGGCAGTACGCTTTGAAATGCTATACAATTAATTTGATCTATAATAGATTGGTGTGTGTGTGTGTGTGTGTGTGTGTCTGTGTATATATCATTCTTCAATACTGACATCACAAAGAAACCTGTGCCAAATGGCTTGACAGAGGTCGGTAACATTTGCTATAATGTGCCTGCTTCCTACATTACCACTATATTTTCATCATCCAGTTACTACTATCGCACTATTTTATTTTTAGTGACAAGATCTCTTGACTAGATTTTCACTTAATATTCTTGCCCAACAGTTGCAAAATGTGTGATGTTCCATTATAGCTCCTGATAATCATGAAAACAATTACTTCAGTTGAACAATGTCTTGTAATTGGCCTGGAAAGTGATGACATTGATAATGAAGAAACAAAAAAGATAGGACTCATACTTTGTAAATCTAATACATTTTCAAATATGAGAAATTGCTGTTTAAAGATGAACTACATGGGTCATAATTAATATACAGTTTTTTACTATTGTACGTATTTGGTTTTGCATAGTGGCTTGGCTTCCCATGTTTACTGTCATTCTGTCTGAAATGCAAATGTGTGCACATTATCTTCTTGTATGCTGGACCAATTGAAGTTTTAATTTTGAAATAAATAGTTTTATACTTTACAGCCTAATTTCATTAGTCTTCAATCTACAATTCTATACCCTCATCTCATGAGTCATGATGTCATAGTTCACCAATTTCATTAACAGAAAATATGCATTGGCTGTTCAGACTTCATAGAATAGCAAGAAATACGGGGGCACATACAATATTATACAGACAGAACCAGTTAGTAAACCACTGCACATGTCACTTCAAACATTGTCTAATAAGAGCAGGGGGACTTGTTGGTTCTATGGCTATTTTTGTATTTAAACAGTTTAACTGTACAAATAATGAACACTCGGGGACAGACAGGGGGCATCTCAAATATTTAATAAGATGCCAACTAGTGCAGCAGTGCTGTTATGTTATCATCAACAAAGTCAAAAGTGTACTGGTCGTCAAATCATATTTTTGGCCTCTGCTTCATAAATATGTGGTATCTCTCCGATGGAGGAGGACACCATTCGGACGGTGTTGTTCCCACGCAGACCGAGTTCATATCGGATGAGCTGTTTCCAGAAGCCGGCGTTGGGTCGGACGATGGGGCGACGCGCTTTCACCCACGCGTGCGCCTCCATCAGACTCATGCCACGGTGTTTCATCAGGTATGCCATGCAGAGCGTCGCGGAGCGACTCACGCCGGCGTTACAGTACACCAGCGTGTGCCCACTCTGTTGCTCCGCCACGAACTGTATCTTATCCGCCACCCGGTCAAAGTGGGCGTCCAGGGGGGTCCCAGGGGAGTCTGTGACGGGAACGTGGAGGTAGTCCACCCCGGGGGGCAGCAAACCGTGGTCTCTGCTCTTCTCTGTGACATTGATCATGCATGTTATGTTGTAACGAGGCACGACGTCGTCGTCATTCGCCGCTCGGCTGTTGCTTAGATAAAGTTGATCAGTGATGAGGCACAAACCAGAGAGTCCCTGACTCCGAGTGCCTCCTGACTGGAGCATGAAGACACAGGTTGGTGTTTATGTGTTGATGATGATGATGATGAAGTCCTGTCAGATCCGCGACCCATTAACAACTGCCTTCACGTAAGTAGAAGTAGAAATGACGTAATTTATCCAGCGTGACGACACAATCCCATTTCCTAATAAGGAAAGTATTTGCAAAACAAAACACAAAATGATGTAGCTCAGTCATTTGATTTATGCAAAGGCTAGCCTAGTGTATGGCTACTCAGTGAGACCAAAGTTTGTTTAAGCTCACTGTGTGGCCTACATTGCCCCCTGCTGGAGGTGTGCATACAAGCAAGCCAAATAGGCTACTGTGTTATAATGACAGTGTAAGAAACCAAACCTGCACTTATTTTACGTAACAGCACTTCTATATCGACAGAATATCCATACACCGTGTCTTGTAAAAGAAAGAAAAATTAGGCTACTACAGACTGTAGTGGCCTAATTTTCCTTTCTTTTTAGTTTTAGTTGCCTAGTGTCTACAGTAGGCTATTAGAGCTCAGCTACTAATAGTCTACTACAAACTGTTCTGAGTGAAAGTTTGTCAATTTCCCTGGCTTGTTCCTTTTAAAAAATAAAAAATAAAGCAGTTTGCAATAGAAAAAAGAAAAAAGTACAGTTTCATCATGACAGCACAAATCACTGGTACAAGGTCAACTAAAAGGAGATCATAGAAAGCTTTGCGCCTTAGCCTTAGGCCTACGGCCTATTTACACAGGAACCACACTTGTAATAATAAGGAGTGTAGGAGTGGAGAGTGGATATAGGGATGATTTGCCTAAAGGCAGTGTGGAGGCTGCTGGCTCATGGCTGCCAATGGGGAAGGGAACACAGATGGTGAATGGGCTCGGCAGTGCCAGTGTGTACAAAGGGCTAAACCTGCAGGCAGCTGGGGTCCACGGCAAGCAGCACGCCTATTGACTATTCAAGGACTAGGTGTATAGAGGCATAGAGGGGGCGCATGGACTGACAGTCTATGAGCTGGGATGTTCGCGAACCAATCGAGTCTTTTGAACGGCTCTTTGAAATGAACGATGGGATCCGGTTCGCAGTAGGGAGCCGTTCCTTTTGTAAATGAACAATTGTGGAAAAAGTACAAACATAGGTCTACTACTTATGTAAAAGTATCAATACTGCAACGTGGAAATTATCTGTGCCACAAGTAGAAGTTTGGAATTAAAATGTAGGCTGATTAAAGTACAAAAGTATCTGTATCAAAATGCACTTAAAATACCAATAGTAGAAAATAGTCATTATGCAGAATGTCCCAAATAGCAGATCTACAAGCTCACAATGTGCAGCGTTGCAACTTGACACATTGTGAGCTTGTAATGTAGATCGCCAAAGATCGGCTATTTTCAAATGGGGGAAATGTAGCCTATATAGGCCTATGGCTGAAACGTATAGGGTTGAAGTGAATTTTTATTTATAATCAAAATCTACAAAGTAACTAGTAACTAGAATGAGCCAGTCTTTTGAACGGCTCTTTGAAAGGAACGGATCCCAGAGATCCGGCTCACTTCAAAGACCCATAAATCCCTTCTCTAACTGACATCTGCGTGCTGTTCTTTTTTTTTTAATCCTTCTTCAACAAACACGCTTCTTTGTTCGACGGCTTCCGCTCCCATTTCAGTCTATTTTTCTGGCTTCGTAAAAACGCCCAACCAGACCCATTATGATCATCAGTGCGCAGCAGCTGTTATGTTATAGTGAACACTGACTGAACACTCCCTGATCTGATGCTGCTGCCTGCTGCCCGGCTCACACTCAGCTCCACGACGCGACGAGAGAGAGCAGCAGGGGAGGACATCGCCTCTGCTTTTATCTACAATAGGAAAAAAGGGAATTACAGAATGCGTCCTATTTCTTTTTATTTGTATTTATCCGGTTCCCGAATCCCGGTAGAAGAAGATGTGATATTAGCCTATTTGATGCTGCGGGACTTGACAGACAGGTGCATACAGGCTGAACTGAACATGAATACGTGGTATGGTCATGTTTTATCTAAGTGGAATGTATGTTATTTTGTTACTCATTTCACTATTGTGTAGGCCTACTGCTACTGTTTATTTTAGGGGGGGGATTGTGGTCCTTTTTTCTTATACAATTAACTTGCCTCTTTTTTCCATTGTGTGGGGTATGGTGTAGGCTACACTGGCCTATTTGATACACACAACTTATTTCGTATATAGATTTCTTCCTTCAGATTTACATGTCAGAGTTGACTTACGGTTTAATAGGTTGTTATCTAGGCCTACTGTATATCTAGCCTAATAGCTTTAGCTTTAATGTCTGAATTTGCTATGGCAAATATTGATCCAAGTAACCAGCCTAACAGCATGTGCTTGCCTTTTGGTAGTGGATCATGGCTATTCCTACATTTCTATTGCATTTGTCTTCAGCTGCACCAGTACAGGGCAGACAGTTGTGATTATGAAGTAGTGTAAAGCTAGATCCAGCCCAAGTGGCCAAGTCTAATGAGTTGTTGTTGTCATTGTTTTCATTTAGGGAACATTGTCATTAATGGTTGGCTTCGCCTCCTTTGGAGACATCTACAGACCAGCAGCGATGACCCTAGTTGAGGGACCAGAGTGGACCTGTGAGAGACATGAAACCCTCCATGAAGAACAAGAAAGCAGCAGGACGTGTGTATGTGCTCATGTCATTGTTGTGTACTTAGCTCTTTATTAAGAGGAAGAAGGAGCTTCTATTGTTATATCAGTGTATGAGATCAGATAATAAGCTACGTAGAGGAATAATATCTTCATTCAGGCCTATTTTGATCCCACAACCAAGTCATTGTTAACACATATTTTAGTGTTTATTAAGTTGAGCTCAAAGCTGTGACCTGTTCAAGATTAGATAAGACCTTTGTTGATCCTTCAAAGGAAATTAGGATACATGATAGGTGGGCACTAGGAACATCTGGGCAACTCCAAGTTTGAAAAATGGTCCTAAGGTCCTAATATACATCATTATCAGACTTAATTTTATCCTTCAACTTCTTGTTTATGCCCCAAAATGACTAGATATGCAGGTTGTTGAATGTTTAAGCATGTTCTATTTATGTAGGCCTACAGTATACTTATATGGTGTCCACCTAATCCTGTTACTGGACAATTCAGTGGCCTGTCTGTGTCAATGTGTCCTGGGGGTTAGGCTGGGAGGACAGGTGTTAGAGGGGGGTTGCGTTCCACTTTCTGCTGCTCTGTGTTCTGTGCTCTTCTCCAGGTATGCTGAACGGAAGGCAGGAGCAGTACTGCACCTGGTGATGTCACATGATGACCAGAGAATGTCCTCTTTGTTGAGCCTACTTACAGACGGGTATGTTATTTCGTTACCGCAATAACTCGTCCCCACATTTGTCATCTAAATCTAGATAAATATAAAAGCAGTGCCGAATGCATTTTAACAGGATCTGCCCTCCCACATCCTTGCTGACTTGAGCAAACAGAGAGGAAGGGACAGGTAAAAGATGAGGGATTTGTTATGTGTTGCCTGTCAATCATCACTACATTGGCAGCTGAATTGTGTGAGGAATTAAAAAAAGTCTGCAGTCAAATCAGATTAGTAATCGGCCGTAAAATAGCATTATGGTTTGTCATTACAAATCATGTAAGATTATCCATGAAAGGTGTCTGGGTCAGTCCAGTTAGGACGAGAGAAATAGCCAGTAGGAGGTGTGAATATATTCATAGTGAAACAAGTGAAGTGGGTGTGTTGGTAATGAGAAGATATCACCCAATCCCCCCAACCCAGTATCCAGTACTTCTATCTCCAATACTGACTACATCAACTGCTATGTCGATTCCTCTGCAGCGGCTGATATGCATATGCGAGGCCATCGCCGGACCGGTTGGGTCTGCCGAGCAAGAACCAGCCCTCACCCATCAAGCGGCGGATCATTCTGAACAGCATGGATGACATTCGCTGCTATTATGTGTGTGCGTGCGTGCATGTTTTCCTGAAATGGGTTGATTTCCATTTTCAATGATGGTTAGGAGGGGTATATAACAGCCATTTCCCTATGGTCTTTACAGCATCACATTTCATGCCATAATAATAATGTGAAGGGGGTGGGGCATGAGACCATGGTTGATTCACTGCAGTGATCTTCCCCTCCTCCAGTGATATTGGTGGTTGCTTTTTTTCCCTCCCTCTCTGTGAATAATACTAACCTCACTTCCATCAATCCCACGCACCCCCCCCTCCTCCCCCTCCCCATTTTGTTTTGGCCGATCAGAATACTTTGCAGTCAGTT
Source organism: Nannobrachium achirus (assembly GCF_963921795.1). Lineage (NCBI taxonomy): Eukaryota > Metazoa > Chordata > Actinopteri > Myctophiformes > Myctophidae > Nannobrachium > Nannobrachium achirus. Next base: position 59,149,205 of record NC_137832.1, read on the forward strand.
AACACTTCACGTCTACCTCTTTTTCTACTGCTATCTGCAGTGTCCTCCTTTCTCCGTAACCTTGGAAACTGCCTACCTCGAGCACTTCCTCTCACACATATTACATCTTAACACAAAGCTATTGTTGATGGCTCCTGTTTGTGTGTACTGTATTTATATGAACATATGGACCGTATATAATAGCAGGCCGTGTCATATGAGTGTACATCGAGTGAAACATATCTACTAGGCAGGTTTTACAATAGGATTTGTAAGGCAATAGTCAGAATTGAAGGATTTGCTAGCATGCACACACACACACACACACACACACACACACACACACACACACACACACACACACACACACACACACACACACACACACACACACACACACACACACACACACGTCACACGCACACACACACACCAGTATTTTAGGATGAATGCTAAAGCCTGTCCATAGTGGTTCAGTAGCAGCTATTTACTTATCACTGTATAGGCTGTGTGTGTGTGTGTGTGTGTGTGTGTGTGTGTGTGTGTGTGTGTGTGTGTGTGTGTGTGTGTGTGTGTGTGTGTGTGCGTGCGTGCGTGCGTGCGTGCGTGCGTGCGTGCGTGCGTGCGTGCGTGCGTGCGTGCGTGCGTGCGTGCGTGCGTGCGTGCGTGTGTAAAGAGAGCAAATCTGTGAGAGAGAGATTGTAAGTGTTCATGTCTCTAGTCATTTATGTATGTTTGTAATCTGATTTTTTAAGATATTTTTGTGTAACCCGACAGACAAACAATAATTAAAGTGGAACGTCACTAGTGAATCATATCCTATTATGTTGTGAAGAGAACACAGATAATAGTTCACAGCAGAACTATTATGATTCACATGATGCTAAATTTAAGTTCCCTTTTTTATTGTAATGGACATAATCCTGAGCCACTAATTAGTATACGTTGGTGGTTTCCCAAAGACCTAAGAAGCCTATCCATGGATTGTACCAGACAAACGGTCAAGTAGGATTTACAGTTTTTGGCATTTGTTTTGATCTGGTACACTAAAGCATGCACAATTTAAATTAATTTGGAATTCCAGGTTGGCAACCTGACTACCTGAATTGTCCTGACGGAATCAGACCCCACCCTTCTGTTTGGTCGAAACAAAACAAATGCTAAGAAATCTGGTCAAATTCTATTTGATCCAAATCTGGTTTATACTAACTATATCTCACTAATATCTAACTTAACTACTAATGTTTGCTAACAGATGTATTATTACTAACCTGTTCTTTGAATGCTGATGGCTGGCCTTGTTCTGTCTAACCCACTGACTAACCATCTGCTTTATGCCCGCAGTCTGATGCACAGAAGCCTCTCTCATGTTTCTGCAATCCTTCTCCGAGTAAAGGGTAATTAAGAACATTGACGTTTCTGGATTTAAGGTTTGGATATCTTGTTATCAGACAAAAAAGCAAAACAAGCGAAAACAAGTGGGCGATGAGAGAAGGGTTTCAGGACTTGGGATGAGAGACTACATTAACTCACATGAAAAACGGAGTGGGAGCAGTTGCCAATATCAAAAGTGTGTTGTCCACATACTGTAATTATGTTTGGCAGAATCTACTCAAAACTGAGTCCAAGCCATGCCATCATACTGACATAACATTTCGGATGCCAAATTACTTTACTTCTTTATTAAATCGCAACATGGCAGTCACTGCGTGGGAAGGAGTGCTTTACTACCCTCCATAATGCTGTTTTACACTTGTAGGAGTTTGCCAACAGTGTCCACACACAATAACGGCTTCTCAAACTTTGTTCGACACTGTTGACAGACACTTGTCTTAAAGTATAAAACAGACTTTAGACCACGATCGCACAGAAAGAAGGCAAGCAAACCTCTCCTGCTCCCTACTAACTTGGTGTGTATAGTGTCTATGCTAATGATGGTGAGACTGGACAAGTCCACCTCTGATTTTCACTCTCACTAACATTTCGTTCTTATCGCAGATTAAGACAAACCGTTCATGTTCAGTCCTTGTGTCTTGGACCAACTTATCTAACATCTCTCTTTCTGTTATTCTTGATTGCAATCAAAGCATGCCTTGCAGTACGACGTCTGATACCATGAGTACTTTTTTAGTGTTGTTGTCATAAGGAACATGTAAAGTTTTGTTCCCATGACTAAATACTAACATCGAGCTTAACGAATACTAACCTGCAGAGCTCATAGCAGCTCTCCACAAACTAACAAACAAACTAACCTACTAATAAACTAATCTTCTAACACACTAACTGGTTTCATGGAAATGTCAGGGAGATTTGGTTGTTTGGAGTAGGGTTTCGATCAATCTGCACATAGTGCAGTAACAGAACTTGTGACAGGGGTGGACTGGGCATCTGGCAGTGGCATACCGGAAATTGGTGGACCGACTATAGCGGGTGCCCCCCAAAATAAATAGACCCTTTTTTTGTTGTTGATTGTTTTAGGATATAGTTACAGTATTTTTGGGCCTGGGAAGCCATTAAGTGGAGAAGGCCAATCCTTCAGTAGCACCTGATGCAAGCCCACACCACGTCGCTGACTCACCGCGTTGTGGGCTTGTAGATTTTCTTTGTTTGGTTCGTGCTGGTTGTGGTGGGCCGGTCTGGGCCAAGATGCCATGTCCCAGTCCAGCCCTGACTTGTGATGTTTGATTTGAATGAATCTTTGTCTTTTTTCTCTGTGCTCACTGTGTGTGTGCGTGTGTGCGTGTGTGTGCGTGTGTGCGTGTGTGTGTGTTGTGTGTGTGTGTGTGTGTGTGTGTGTGTGTGTGTGTGTGTGTGTGTGAGAGAGTGAGTGAGTGAGTGTGTATGTCTGTGTTTTACGATGAGCATGCATTAATGTGCATGAGGGCTTATGAGATTGTTGCTATGTTTGCACACTCTAGAATATAATCACATTCCAGCCTGCATGTGTGACTGTCTCCTCAAGATGTGTTAAATATTATGGCGGGGTGACTTGAGTCCAATCTAGCCCCAGGCTTTCCTCTCACTATTGAATATTGACCTATGATTCCCAGGACACAATATATGGCATATTTTCTATGGGTTCATTCAAGTGACATGTCTTTCTTTTGAAGAAAGTCAAATGAAAATGTGAACCACCAGTTTTACACATTGTAAATGATTTGTTTTGTTATGTAAGCTTTAGATAAAACATAATTATATAATTCAAAACCAATTGCTCTCTTTGTAATAAACAATGTCAAGTTTAAAGAAGATGTGTCTTTTCTTGTGGCCTCCAATTTTCATCAATAATTGCAAAAAAAGGAAGAAAGAAAGAAACTAAGCAAAACTAAAGCCATGACCAAAAATCAGAGTATTTCTGAATCGGAATAGTTTTATTTATTTATTGTCATAGGCTATAGTTCCCCAAAGGTCCCTGTGATATAAAAATTCAAATGAGTGAGTGCTGGAATAATTATTTTTCAACCCAGCTGGAATTTATAAGGCATTTTATTTCTATGGCAGTGTTGCATTCCTGTTGGTGGAGTACCATTTCCCTAAGCACCAACTCTCTTGATTGCTGTAATCATAGTATTGCATGATTGCTGCTACATCAAGTTCAACACATGCAGAGCCCAACGTGTTACAGCACCTGTGATTAGCACTCCCTCAAGAGGCTGTCCCTCACAGCCCACAGTGTCAAGGACTGCTCCAGTAACAATAATTATGAATCATTTGCATTTCCTTCTTTCCGTTGCTGTGTCTTCGTGCATTTTGTTTTGAGGAGGGGGAGGGATATTCTTTCTGGCCTAGTATTGCGTAAATTCTTTAAGCTTGCTCAACATTTGTAGCCTATCCTATATTCAATTTGGCTTATGGTTTAATGGTGGGTCACCATGAATGACCCATCATATGCCCATTTATGGGCAGGAGGATATCACAAACACATTATGTGCAAATACAGATGTCACCTTGGATTTTCAGCGAGTGAAGCTGTCTGAAAAAGTGTGAAGACCGCCTAGTGGCCTCAACACTTTAAGCCTACGAGAGCAGGGGCAGGGCATTTGTAATGAATGCAGAACACTAAAAATGAAAATCAATCACGGTTATTTTATTTGAATGGCATCTTTGATACACCACAAAAAGATAGAAAACTATTGTGACATGTTATGTTCTCCGGTCTCCAGTAGCAGGATAGGTCATTGAGAGGTGCGAGGGCCAGGTAGCGGACTGTAACTCTCAATGGCTCTGGACTTATCAATGGCGTACACCTCCAAAAATGGGTGGGGCTTCAGCTCCATCCAATCCCCTTTGACTCACTATGCTCAAGGTTGCTGCTGATTGGCCCAGTGGCAGTGTTGATTTTGTCGACTAAAACTATGACGAAAAATGTGTGTCGACTGCGTTTAAGAACTAAGCTGTGATGACTGAAACTAAGACTAAATATATTGACAAACTCGTCAACAAAATAAAAACTAGGCTAAAACGTTAGGGAGGGACTAGTGGAGAAGAGAGTCATTTTATGTTTGGTTGCGGGGAACTGTCTGTCCAGTGCCGCTCCGCCCAGCGAAACATGGTCACAAAGCCCTGGCGATCAAAGGGGATCCTTTGTGTCCTCTCTCGTCAAAGGCGTTTCCGCATAACTCCCAGACCGTTAGTGGAGAAAGATACACGTAGAGATCAGTCGACCTGTCTTATATTGTACGTTGTGATGTCACGCAAACTTGACCAATCGGCCGTGAAGAGGATTTGCAGTGAGTACCTTGGTGTGGACTTTTCCCAGGAAGCCGGAGTAATGTGATTCCTCTGTTGTTGGCTGGCACGGAGACCCTCTGGTCCCCCTTTTAATGTGATTCCTCTGTTGTTGGCTGGCACGGAGACCCTCTGGTCCCCCTTTTAATGTGATTCCTCTGTTGTTGGCTGGCACGGAGACCCTCTGGTCCCCCTTTTAATGTGATTCCTCAGTTGTTGGCTGGCACAGAGACCCTCTGGTCCCCTTTTCTTAGCTGTGCAACTTTGACCAAAAAAATGCACAGAACTGGTTGGTTGTTTAAGTTGGCCAAATGTGACCATATGTTCCCAAATATGGAGATGACACATCTGCCATAGATGATGTTTGATGTCATAGACCACATGAGATTGACAGAATCCATATATGGGCATTCCCAGATATGGGCTTAATATTGATGACATCAGTGTTCTCCATATATGGGCATAAAAGGGACAAGTACGATTCATGTTGTAATGAAGGCCCTCACTCACCTTCCTGTCATGTGTGTATCTACTGTAGGTCTGGCCTCATAACCTTTGATCATTATTACAAAACGTACCTTTTCAGCCCTACCTACATTTTGGCCATTTTAAAATAGCCAATCTACAAGTTCACAATGCATCACGATGCGAGTCGATGCATTGTGTACTCGATGATCGGCTTGTGAGCTTGTAGATCGGCTACTTAAAAATCAAACCTCGGTTCGAAGTGAAGCGGTGGACAGATAAAACCTCTATTCTGAATGTATTTGGAGAGCCGGTATGACAGTTGGTATAATAGGTTGAAGGCCAAATTATCATGTGAAGCTTGACCAATCGTCAAAGTATCCATTCATCGGACCGGGAGGGACACTACACACATACATATTCTGGCAGATAAAACCTGTTCATTCTGAACTGAAATGACCATATATGAACATGGTAAACACATTACGACACCTATTGGTCCTGGACTGATATTTTGCACGTACGGGACAAGAAAGCCTATTCATTCTGGCCTGGACTGACCATATAAGGTAATAAGGGACCGGAAATTCTGTTTTTGAAAAAGACTGTTCATTCTGAACTGAAGTGACCTTATATGGGCGTGATACACACAAAGACGGGAGGGACACTACACACATACATATTCTGGACATACAGGACAGATAAAACCTGTTCATTCTGAACTGAAATGACCATATATGAACATGGTAAACACATTACGACACCTATTGGTCCTGGACTGATATTTTGCACGTACGGGACAAGAAAGCCTATTCATTCTGGCCTGGACTGACCATATAAGGTAATAAGGGACCGGAAATTCTGTTTTTTAAAAAGACTGTTCATTCTGAACTGAAGTGACCTTATATGGGCGTGATACACACAAAGACAGGAGGGACACTACACACATACATATTCTGGACATACAGGACAGATAAAACCTGTTCATTCTGAACTGAAATGACCATATATGAACATGGTAAACACATTACGACACCTATTGGTCCTGGACTGATATTTTGCACGTACGGGACAAGAAAGCCTATTCATTCTGGCCTGGACTGACCATATAAGGTAATAAGGGACCGGAAATTCTGTTTTTGAAAAAGACTGTTCATTCTGAACTGAAGTGACCTTATATGGGCTTGATACACACAAAGCCGTTCATTGGAAGCGGTTTCCACCGCTTCAAAAAATTTACATTTTATACATTTTTGAAGCGCTTCCAATGAGAGGCTTTGTGTGTCCCACGCCCATATATGATCATTTCAGTCCAGAATGAACAGGTTTTTTCAAAAACAAAATGTATGTCACCTCATGTCCATATATGGTCACTCCAGTCCAGAATGAACAGGTTTTTTCTGTCCCGTACGTCCAGAATATCAGTCCAGAATGAATAGGCTTTTCCAAAAAGCAAAATGTGTGTCCCATGTCCATATATGGCCATTTCAGTTCAGAATGAACAGGTTTTATCTGTCCCGTCCGTCCGTCCGTCCGTCCGTCCGTCCGTCCGTCCGTCCGTCCGTAAGTACGTACGTATGTGTGTAGCGTCCGTCCCGGTCTGACGATTGGATACTTTGAAGATTGGTCAAGCTTCACATGACAATTCGGCCCTCCAGATAAAATCATTAATTCATTCAGAATATAAAGAATGTAGAGATCACAGAGTTCATAACTCTAAAACACATAGAATAAAAGTTCACTGCTTCACTTCGAACCGAGGTTTGATTTTTTTTAAACTTGTGAAACTGGATAATATACTTTCATATACTGATGAAATAAGGGATCTCCATGTATGGGCATAAAAGTGACAAGGACTGACAGATACAGATATCTCCATATAAGGGCACGAAAGAGACAAGGACTGACATATATAGAGATCTCCATATATGGGTATATCAGTGGGATTGGCGGTGCGACATAGGTGTGAGGGCCAGGTAGTGGACTGTAACTCTCAATGGCTCTGGACTTATCAATGGCGTACACCTCCAAGAATGGGTGGGGCTTCAGCTCCATCCAATCCCCATTGACTCACTATGCTCAAGGTTGCTGCTGATTGACCCAGTGGTTGATGAGATGTTGTCAGTCATGGTTGCCAGCTCCCACCTGATGTCATGTGGGAGTTCAGAGCACTCCAGACCGTACTGAAGAACTGCTAGCTTACACAACGACTTGAGACTAGGACTCAGATCTAAGATAAGCAGCTCTTCACATGCCCTGCCGTCATCTACCCCTCCAAAGAGGACCAGAGCATCTCCCACCACGCAGCTGCCCATACCGTATCTCCCAGACGGCTGTTTCCCCTTGGGCTCAACCTTCCTCCAAGAGAAGGTCTCTGGACTGAACCTCCACAGATCATTTAAGTAATGGAAACGGATTCCTTGGCCGGCAAATATGTACAGCTCTCCATGGTGGGTGAAGGCTGCGTAATGGTGTCGTCCTTCTGGATGAGGCTGTTCTAAAGATCTGCTGCTCAGCCAGCTGTTGGTCTCTGTGTCAAACACTCTGATGTTGAAGAATTGAAAGATACCTCCCCATTCCTGGACCGTACTTCCCCCGAACACAAACATCTTTGTACCGATGGCGGTGGCAGAGTGATACTCTGAAACGGGCTGTGCAGGGCCTCCGGTGTTGATTAAAGACCATACCATGGTGACGGTGTCCAACTTGTACATGTCAACGTGTGGAATGAAGTCAAGATATTTACACGCCTCACACCAGGTTCCATAGACATACATAACCTTGCCCACCACACAGGCTGAATGGGAGTTCACGATCGGGACGGTCCCATAAACCTCAGGCCTGGACCATCTGTGGGTGTCCACGTTGAATCCATAAAGTTCATTCCATGGCTCCTGCTTGCTTTTGAACACGCTCCCCCCCCAGACGTAGACGATATCTTCTATGAGCACAGCTGTGTGAAGCTTGCGCGCCGCGGGAACCTCAGGGGGTCGCTGTCCTGTTTCAGTCGTCACCGCGGGCAGCCTGATCCAGCGCAAAGCTACCATGTTGAAGATGTGAACGTCTATCTGATCCGGTATCTGCTCTTCTTCCTGTCTGTCTTCCATCTCTAGAGTGTAGACCGGGATCCCTCCGAAGGAGTAGAGCTTGTCCCGCCCCACCGCCACGCAGGCGGGGAACTGTCTGTCCAGTGCCGCTCCGCCCAGAGGCTCCGCCCAGCGAAACATGGTCACAAAGCCCTGGCGATCAAAGGGGATCCTTTGCGTCCTCTCTCGTCAAAGGCGTTTCTGGATAACTCCCAGAACGTTTAGTGGAGACAGATACGCGTAGAGATCAGTCGACCCGTCTTATATTGTACGTTGTGATGTCACGCAAACTTGACCAATCGGCCGTGAAGAGGATTTGCAGTGAGTACCTTGGTGTAGACTTTTCCCAGGAAGTCGGAGTAATGTGATTCCTCTGTTGTTGGCTGGCACGGAGACCCTCTGGTCCCCCTTTTAATGTGATTCCTCTGTTGTTGGCTGGCACAGAGACCCTCTGGTCCCCTTTTCTGAGCTGTGCAACTTTCACCAAAAAATGCACAGACCTGGTTGGTTGTTTAAGTTGGCCAAAATGTGACCATATGTTCCCAAATATGGAGATGACACATCTGCCATAGATGATGTTTGATGTCATAGACCACATGAGATTGACAGAATACGTCCATATATGGGCATTCCCAGATATGGGCTTAATATACCATATTCACACCGTGGCCATCTTGGATCACATGACTTCCTGGGATAGCAGCCTGCATTACAAACCATTGTGAACAATGGAGCGATGGTCCCAAAATATGAGTTCTATTCAACCAATTTATTTTTACCAAATTGACAAATGGGCAGATGACAACATCAACATCCTCAAAATGATTAAATAGAAGGGCTACAGTAGATTGATTACATCCATGGTAACGATATTCAAGGTAAGTTAGATTGCAACCTTACTGTGTACAAAGACTTGCTATCTGTGCAGTGCTTGCTTCACCATCATATTAACTATTTGTTGTTAGATTGTTCCTGATTAATATGCAAAAATCACGATACAGTAATATTAACCATATGATGGCAGAGCAAGCAGTAGTCTGCACAGATACGGTAGCAAGTCTTTGTACAGAGTAACAGTGTAACCTAACTACCATAAATATTGTGGACGTACCCTTCTATTTAATCCTTTTGGGGATGTTGATGGTGTCATCTGCCCATTTGTCGATTTGGTCAAAAGAAATTGATTGAACAGAACTCATATTTTGGGACCATCGCTCCATTGTTCACAATGGTTTGTAATGCAGGCTGCTATCCCAGGAAGTCATGTGATCCAAGATGGCCATGGTGTGAATAAGGTCTATATTGATGACATCAGTGTTCTCCATATATGGGCATAAAAGGGACAAGTACGATTCATGTTGTAATGAAGGCCCTCACTCACCTTCCTGTCATGTGTGTATCTACTGTAGGTCTGACCTCATAACCTTTGATCATTATTACAAAACGTACCTTTTCAGCCCTACATACATTTTGGCCATTTGAAAATAATCGATCTACAAGTTCACAATGCCCCCCCCCCCCCCTCCTCCTGGCATCATCGGCTGTCTATCTTTGTAGAAATATGTGAAAAGTTAAATATATATTTTAAATTGATGCGAGCATTACAAACAAAAAACAAACCAGACAAAATAATCCCCTAACCTTTCGCTCCCACTTGGAACCTTGGCATATACTGATGACATAAGGGATCTCCATATACAGGGCATAAAAGGGACAAGGACTGACAGATACAGATATCTCCATATATGGGCACGAAAGAGACAAGGACTGACATATATAGAGATCTTTATATATGGGTATATCAGTGAGATTGGCAGTGCGACATAGGTGCGAGGGCCAGGTAGCGGACCGTAACTTTCAATGGCTCTGGACTTATCAATGGCGTACACCTCCAAAAATGGGTGGGGCTTCAGCTCCACCCAATCCCCATTGACTCACTATGCTCAAGGTTGCTGCTGATTGGCCCAGTGGTTGATGAGATGTTGTCAGTCATGGTTGCCAGCTCCCACCTGATGTCATGTGGGAGTTCAGAGCACTCCAGACCGTACTGAAGAACTGCTAGCTTACACAACGACTTGAGACCAGGACTCAGCTCTAAGATAAGCAGCTCTTCACATGCCCTGCCGTCATCTACCCCTCCAAAGAGGACCAGAGCATCTCCCACCACGCAGCGGCCCATCCCGTATCTCCCAGACGGCTGTTTCCCCTTGGGCTCAACCTTCCTCCAAGAGAAGGTCTCTGGACTGAACCTCCACAGATCATCGCAGTAATGGAAATGGATTCCTTTGCCGGCAAATATGTACAGCTCTCCATGGTGGGTGAAGGCTGCGTAATGGGCTCGTCCTTCTGGATAAAGATCTGCTGCTCAGCCAGCTGTTGGTCTCTGTGTCAAACACTCTGATGTTGATACCTCTGCATTCCCGGATCGGACCTCCCTCCAACACAAACATCTTTGTACCGATGGCGGTGGCAGAGTGATACTCTGAAACGGGCTGTACAGGGCCTCCGGTGTTGATTAAAGACCATACCATGGTGACGGTGTCCAACTTGTACATGCCAGCGCATAGAATGTCATGATATTCACTCTCCTCAAACCAGGTTCCATAGACATACATAACCTTGCCCACCACACAGGCTGAAACTTGACCAATCGGCCATGAAGAGGATTTGCAGTGAGTACCTTGGTGTAGACTTTTCCCTTTTGGGAGCGCGCCACATCGATGGACTTTGTGTTTACTCGTACGCAGACATAGGCGTGAGCAAATGTACCGTACAACGAGTCACTTGACGTGGATTTGATGTTGATCTAATTCTTAACAACTTCAACCCTAATATCACTTTATTCTGGGGCAAATGTCACAGTAGGCACACGACCTGTCACACCGAGCTAAAGTTTGTTTGTTGATTACTTTTGATGCAGTAATGGTCTTTTTTTTTCTTTTTTTTCTTGAAGTATTAAAAAGGTTTTTCACTGTCAAATTTCAAAGGGACACCAAAGCATCCAAAAGGGCACACCAAAGGTCCGTGGCACAATGGTTGAGAAACACTGCCCTAGTACATATAAAGTATAATAGAGTTTAACTAGAAATACTGTTCCTACAAAACAGTGTGGGCTCGCTTCAACCCAAAAAATAATAGTAAATATAGCTACAAGCAGTGATAAAGTGGCCAAGCCAGAAAAGGCAGGAAAGGAAAAAAGCAGCGGGGAAAAAAAACAAAAAAAAAACAGGAAAAGCAAGAAAAGTGGGAAAAGAAATCAAAGAAAAACTAGAAGCAGTGAGCAGTGAGCACCGAGCACCGAGAACAGGTCTCCGGCAGATCAGGAGACCTGTTGCCTCAAAAGACTGTATATGCAACAGACAAAATAGAGGGTATGCGTGTGACATCACTGTAGCTGGAAGTTATGTGGGAACACGCCCACTGAGTGGCAAAAAACTAATTTCTTCCATTGACAGCCCATACATCCAAACAGAAAAGTCCTATCTGATTGTATTAAACAAAGTTAACTCACCAATATTGCGGCTGTACTGAAAGCTTGAATTATCCTCTTTCTATCTGCAAAGTTTTTGTTTCATAAAAATCCACCATAGGCATGTTATGAGCTACTTAGTGTCAAGACATTTTGTGCAGGTTTTGATTTTTCTAAGTGTCAGAGTTTGGAAGCACTCGTTTTCAACAACACAACATCCTGCTGCCTCCTGCATTATGTGCAAATAAGAAACAGGTGGTATGCAGGACCGTTGAGTGATTTGCAACTAACTAGCACTTCCAAACTCCAATGCTCCATGCTGCTCAGTGTTTTGCCACTCAGTCTAGATTAGGGGGGCGGGTCCCAGTGGACGTGCATACCCTCTATACTGTGATTTCCTTCTCACATCGAATTAATTGCCGATTAATTATTCAGCTGGACAGTTTATGATGCTGTACATGACATTATTGTAATCCTTGGCCTTCACAACATAGGTGTAGACATCACGTAGTTTGTTGAGATGAGATGAGATGAGATATACTTTATTAATCCCCGATTTGTATTATAATGCTTGGTTCAGGAGTTATGATGCAAAATACATTATTTGGTAAATTATTATTTGGCATTTTGTTACTGTAATCTCTTGGCCAAGGAATGTAGGGGCGTGACCTATGTACCTTATGAAGCCACGCCCACTCACAGAGGTGTCTGCTTTGGTTTTCAGTGATGTAAAAAAAGAAAAGAAAAAAAAAGGCATGGAAGTACATTTACTCAAAAAAGAAAGTAACTAAGTACATTTACTCAAGTACTTTGTTCTCAAGTACTTTGACTTTACTTGAATATTATTATTATTATTATTATACAGTCCTCCAGAGCCGACACGATGTCCTGCAGCAGTTATTATTATTCCTTGGGCTCAAAATGGCCTCAGATAACGATGCATGTATGGGTGAGCATTCATGTTAGTCGGAGGCCTTAGGGTTTTTTTTCTCGTGCTAATCAGTCTAAAAATTTGCACAGATGTAGCCCAGGGCATGCTCTAATGATTTAGCTAGGGCGCCCGAATCGGCGACCTTCGGGGTCGCCACAGCTCCAGAAAACACCCACAAAACTCTGAAAAGTGATGACTCATCACTTTTCATCACTAAACCATCGTTTTCTGGGGCCATTTGTAGCCCAAGGAATGTTTTTTGTGCAAAACAAATGCTTGCAATGGATTCAGCATCATGACAAACCCCTAGTTAGACCCCTCACATCCTACTTAAATACCCAGAAGAAAAAGGGTTTTTCTGGGTATTTTCCTCCTGTATTGAAAGTCGATGGGAGCCCAACTTGATCTGGCTGCTGTGGCGACACTGGCGACCCCGAATGTCGCAGACTCGGGCGCCCTAGCTAAATCATTAGAGCATACCCTGGGCTACATCTGTGCAAATTTTGGCGCTTTTAGACTAATTAGCACGAAATTACCATGTCATCTTCCTAACGCAAGAAGCACTTATGCACTGCATTTGTTTCATTCTTTTAAGTCAAGGTGTTATGTCTATTTGTATTGCTACTGTTGTACAATGAAAACGTCTTTAATTTTGGTTCACCAAAACAGCCTTCTAGAAGCAATAGCTAAACAACAAAGAAATAAAGAATAGTATTACTAAACAAACTTTATTGTAATTTATAACTTTAACCTTAAAGAATTTGGGCCATCGTACATATTATGATTTTCCTTTCAAATAAAGGAAAATCATAACGCTATTATTGATCAGGATTCACCTACAACCACACATTTTCACTTCAGAAGATATTTCAAAAGAATTGCACTCATGCAGCGATACAGCAGGGGGCAGCAAGGTGCAAGTTTAGAAGAACTGAATAAGTGTACGATCTGCCACAAGTCTTTTTATAGAAGTTCTGCTTGTGTTTCCAAAGTAGGCCTACCTTGCATATGAAAAACTGATGAGGAAGATTAATCCATTTCTCTTTTCATTTGACAATGGTAAGCCAGCTACAGTATTTACAGCTTGAGGGGCAATTCTATGTTATGTCCACAAAGCAGGGTCTTATGGCTCTAGAGCACTTACAGTGTTTAACTTATATGGCTCATATAAATTATCTGAAAACTAAATGTTTATTAATGTCTAAATGGGTAGGAAGGTAAGAGCTGTGTTTGGCTCAGTTTCGTCAGTGAGAATAATTAACACGCACGCACACGCGCACGCACGCACGCACGCACGCACGCACGCACGCACGCACGCACACACGCACACACACTCACGCACACTATCTCTCTCCCTCTCTCTCTCTCTCTCTACTACTACAGTACTTCCACACGCATGCACGCACACACATTTTTTGTCCATGTATGGGTAGGTTCCCAGATGAATTTGGGTCTCTTACTGCATGCGATCCATTCTGGCAGTGCTGCAGTTGTCTGACCAGCAACTGATGTGCATTTCAGTTTACCTTTGAGCTGAAGAACTCAAAAGTACGTTTTAAACACATGTAAGCCTACAGTCCTCTGGGGTGCCTTCTGGCCTTACGGTCCAGGTGCGTACCATATAGCCGGCTCTGATGCCTGACAGCGTGTCGCTGGTACGAATCCCGATCCCAACAACCTTTGCTGCGTGTCACTCCCCATCAACCATTTTCTGTCAGTCTACTGTCCTATCAAATAAAGGCATAAAAGACCCAAAACAAATCTTTAAGAAAAGAATAGCCTATTCAGTTCTCTGAACAGGCATGCATGCACGCACGCATGTGTAACGGAGGTGATCCGAACCTCCCCACCCAGCTTCGAATCCGGGTCTCCCGCATGAAAGTCCAATATCTTAACCATCACTCCAAACGGATATTCCTATGGAATGAGGGCAGATACTAGACTTTTGAGGCTTCAGGCTGGGGCTGCGACTCTCTCCGCCACACATGCACTCGTGTAAATGTATATACTGTACATTTATATGTATATACAGTATATATATATATATATATATATATATATATACCAGTCCACACTAGTGCTTTTCAGGTTATCATCTAGGGACTTAAAGATGAAAACATAACAAATATCAAGGGTTTAATGCTTTCCAATAATTATGACGGGTGCTTCGTTCCCACTCTCACCTATGGTCATGAAGAGTGGGTCATGACCAAAAGTATAAGGTCTCGGGTACAAGCGGCCGAAATGAGTTTTCTCAGAAGGGTGGCTGGTATCTCCCTTAGAGATAGGGTGAGAAGTTCAATCACCCGAGAGAGACTTGGAGTAGAACCGCTGCTCCTTCACTTGGAAAGGAGTCAGCTTAGGTGGTCTAGTACGGATGACCCCCGAGCGCCTTCCTAGGAAGGTCCTCGATGCGCGTCCCACTGGGAGGAGACCCCGTGGCAGACCAAAGACCAGATGGAAGGATTATATCTCCAAACTGGCCTGGGAACGCCTCGGTATACTCCCAGAGGGAGTGGAGGAAGTTGCGCAGGATAAGGAAATCTGGAAGTCTCAGTTGGAACTGTTACCCCCGCGACCCGATTCCGGATAAGCGGTTGAAGATGGATGGATGGATGGAGCTGTCATAAAGTCACTCCCCTGGTAAACACACTATGGGCCCTACTTTGTGCCACCCGTTACCCCTTATCCCCACCCTATATCCGTGAAATGCAGGCATGGAAACTTGCTCTGTCCCTAAATGGTATTTTGGGGGCGCTATACCTGCTGCCCATGATGCCGACTCCGTTCTTTGCACATGGAGGTGTGGCCGCAGGCGTGTTGTTACTATTTCCCTAAATGTTTTATTTTGGCAATGGCAACACAGATTTATAAGTGTATATAGGACCCTAAAACCACCCGATATGCCACTTCGTTTGGTAGAGTGCGTGCTGCCAATGGACGTACATGGACACTGGAATCGGGCTGACTGGGCGCACAGTGGCACAACATTCTGTTGTCTCCAATTATCCACAAATCTCAGTGATTCTATTTTTCCTATATAATCAGCAGAAGTGAGAGTGTGAGTTCTGTTTATATAAGATGATAGTCTATTATTAAAATAGATGATTTGGGACGCATGCCATGCCATTCGCTCTGTCTGTCTGTTTGATTCATTCTTCATTTCGCAGGATATAAACACCTGATTACAACTAACATTCTCTATAATCACTAACTTGTAGGTGATAGTTATACCTGTCAAATATGGTTTTATATAAAGCCAATCAAAGCCCAGAGCTTTGATTGGCTTTATATAAAATGTCCACTTTGGTGAGCTTGTAGATCGGCTATTTTCAAATGGCCAAAGTTTAAATAATTACAGATTTAATAGGGACACAATACGGTCATGGGTCATGGAAGTGGACTTTTCAAGGAGATGTTTTAATTTAGAAAATAGCCTCAATTGACCGGGCCATGACCAAATTAAACTGCTGCGTCATAGCGTGTCAACAGATGTATATTTTGTATGTATACATCTGTTATTTTGGGCACATTTATAGAGGCGCAACAGAGACAACAGCACATCAACCCGACATTTCATTCATTGAATTAATCCAGAACACAATTGCTGTCATTTAAAGTCCTCAATGACCAGCAATTTGTGAGTGATAATTCTCTGTACAGTATCAACATAATTCTAGATCTATACCAAGGCAACGCCGCACTTTCATGTGGAGATGGAGGGATCAACATTTGAGGATTTAGGGGATCCTGAATCCTCAATTAACGGGTTGCGGGTCTTCTCTTGTTTTTGTAACACGCAAACCACACCTATGCATAATGTAACGGATAGCAAATGTGTTTTTAGGGGTATAGCAGGTGCCCAAAATAGCAACTTTTGTGCAGGAACGCCCCTTCCTAAATAATACTAAACAAAATGTAATTAAATACTCATAGCAAGAAATCGGGCCCTGTGTGTTTGAGCTCTACACTCGTGCTTTTTAGGGTATCATCTAGGGTCTTAAAGATGAAAACACAACGAATATCAAGTGTTTAATGCTTTCCAATAATTAGATTACTGTAAGAGGGGGAGTGGAACTGTATGTATGTATACACTGTATAGGCCTAATCATATATGCAGTTTTTTCATTAATCCAGTCATAAGAGAAAAGGGTGACAGGTGGGCCTAAAAATCTCATTTAGAAAAATCCCATCCCTTCAGATCTTTGTTGCTATCAGGGACATGCTGGGCCCCTGATTCAGCCCGGGAAAAAGAATTGTAGAGGCCCTCATTGCGCGCTATAGAGAGAGATCTCTCTCTATAGCGCTGCTGCTACTCAAAGATATGCCATTTCAGATCATGACAAGTGACAACAAGCCAGTGGGCCAATTACTGTACATGAGTTATATTTCGTTGTTGTCGGGTGGAAACCTTGTATGTCCAAAACCGTTTGTTTTGTATTTATCATTTTAAAAATGATTTAAACTAGTGAAAACAGCCGATCTACAAGCACACAACGCCTCGCACCGTGAGGCGTTGTGTGCTTGGAATGAACCGGCCGTTCGGGAGTTGTCCCACTTTTCCCAATGGCCAGCACGTCCCTGGTTGCTATGGATACCAGGGCCAAAGGTCAGCTGTCTCCATTATGGAAGGCTGTGCGAGGCAGCAGTATGGACACGTTCTACTCCTTCATGTTTACTTTCTACTTATGGTCGCCTTGTATGTCCAAAACTGTTATTTCTTTCCGCATTCAAATAAAAAAAATTGTTGAGCTACAAGCTTATTATACGCATCGCTTCGCGCTTTGAGCTTGTAGATCTGCTATTTTTGCATCCTTTGTGTTACACTGTAGTAAGACAAAGTAGGACATTCATTTACCAAAAAAATAATTAAAACGTTTCCAGGTCATCCAGGTTGGCATCTTGGGACTGTCCCGCCGTGTCCCGGACAGCTTTGTGTCCTGCTTAGTTAAGACAAATATCTGTTTCACAAAAAAATGATCAAAAGAAATATATGAATTATTGAAAGATGTGTTATTGGTATTATTTGGATGTGCGCACATACAGATCCTTCCCACTGGACTTCAAGCAACTCTGACTTCAGAAGGTTGACATTTCTATTATAAATCCTTGTTTTGAGTGGTCTCGTGTAATATTGAAATATTTTGAAATTTGATATATATTTTGATATTCATGAGCTGTATGCCATAAACATTCCAAGTTTTAACCAAAAAAGGTTTGGAATAATTCACTGAATGTCCAATGTATCTAGACTATATGAAAGTTTCAAGAAATATATGAAAGTTTCAAGAAAATGTACTTTTACACAATATTCTAATTTTTCGAGAAGGATCTGTAATGTACAGTACAGGTGCGCATGCATGAAAACTTTACTGTATGCGTCCCGGTTTGGGGGATTGAAGATATGGTCACTCTATACCTGGGTGTAGCTGTAACAGTAGACAAGCTCTATAATGCATGTGTATAAAATAGAGTCTCCAGATAGACTTTCCTGCAGTTTCATATAGTTATATTGTTGTACTTATATAACAATATAAGTTTGGAGTTCCCAGAACTCTGGGTGTGTACCATCACCTCCTGAGCAAGGCTTCTGAGAACCTTATCTGGAGCTGAGCCGTAGCGCATGGAAACTAGTCCAGAACCTGTGAAGTATGTTACACCATACCGCGCACTTCATTTAGTTCTTGTAGTGGAAAAGATTGTCAGATTGTGTAGGCCAGGGGTCTTCAACAGGGGGTCCGGGACCCCTAGGGGGTCCTCAGAGTTACTACAGGGGGTCCTCCAAATCTTTGTGTGATAGAAACCTTTTTTCTCCTTTTTTGTATTAACCACTTGAACCCTATAACGTCCATATTCTGAGAACTTTAGCCAAAAATAGCAGATCTGCATGCTCACAACGCCTCGCAGCACGAGGCGGTGTGAGCTTGTAGATCGGCTATTTTCGGCAAAGACGTTTGGTGTAGAGGGGGAAGAAAAGAGCAGACCAAGTACAGAGTCAAAGGTCCAGTTTTTTAGGCCTATATTGACCGTTCAAGTGGTTAAATATCTGAAAAAAATGCATCGACGTGAATCCAAAATACACTGATGATTGTGCCGTCAAACGATGAAACAACATGGTATCTATGGGTTGTGGGGGTCCCTGCTTCATCTCTCAACTAAGGGGTCCTTGGCCTGAAAACGTCGAAGACCCCTGGCGTGTATGGGGTGGGGGGTTTGCACTTTAGCATCTTGAGCAGAACAGAACCACCCCTCTCTCTCTCCCTCTTCTTGCAGAGACCCCCCCCCCCCTCCCACCTTTCCTCCCCTCCTCCTCCTTCCCTAGTCTCAGACAAAGGGGGTTCTGCTCTGCTCCCCATTGGAGCCCAATGTGAGCCAGATGACGGGGGTTTCCGTATAGGTAGGAGCAGGGGCGTCACAAGGGGTAGGAAAGTGGGACTGAGTTACCAGGGCCCAAGGTGGAGGGGCCCTAGTAACTTTAGCTATTGAAAAATAGCAGATATACAAGCTCACAGCGCGGCACCGAGTGCTGCGCTGCTAGCTTGTAGATCTGCTATTTTTGAAAAGTCGTGAAAATGTGCGCAAATCTTTGAATATATGTATTTTTTAAGTGAACATTTGTAACTCAAATTTTGCTTCTGGGGGGGGGGGGGGGGTCCCTGGAACTAAATATTTTGAGATGGGGGGGGTCCTTCACATGAAAAAGTTTGAGCATCACTGACATGGAAACATAGGTTTCTTGGCACACATTTTCACAAGCTCACAGCGCGGCACTCGGTGCCGCGCTGTGAGCTTGTATATCTGCTGTTTTTCAATAGTTAAAGCACAGGGGCCCCACAGTGAATCCTTGTACCCGGGGCCCAGAATTTGGTGCGACACCCCTGGGTAGGAGCGGCGGGGCCCGGGGTCTTCGTGGGTCACCTCTAATTCACCACAGAGCTCAGGGAGAGAGGGCTCAGCGCACAGAGAGAGAACTCAGTTCTCTCTCTGTGCGCTGAGCCCTCTCTCCCTGCAAACAGCAGTGGTGGAAAAAGTACTCACATTTTGTACCGTAGTAAAAGTATCAACGCTGCAATATAGAAATACTCTTTGTGTCTGTTACAGGTTTAAGCCTGGAATTCAAAATGTACTTGAGTAAAAGTATGAAAGTGTTGGCGTCAAAATGTACTTACAGTACCAAAAGTAAAAGTACAAAATGTTTGAAAATAGCGTCACGGCAACCACACTTGCAAATTAATTCTGTCCTTGACCCTGTTATGCCCATATATGGAGATCCCTGATGTCATCAATATTAAGTCCATATCTGCATGGGAATGCCCGTACATATCGTGCAGTCTCATGTTAAGCAGTGTGGTTGCCGCGACGCGAGCATAGACTGAAAAATATGGACGATGCGAAGCCATTGGTTTCTATGCAGCGCAAATGGCCCTTTCTACCCCTTGGAATGGGTGTCGCCATCATAGAATTGTAAAGGCATCAGAGATGCTATTGGCTGCCAACGGTCACGTGCAACCGCAGGGATACATGGGAGAATGTGGTCGGAGCCTCCCGAAATACAGCACACGAAGAAGAACACAGCCGGCTGGTATCAGTTTAGTTGGCCACGCCCCCCCGCAACTTTATCATTTATTTTAAAATAAATTGGACCACATTTAGACAAAACGAATATGATGGTGATTGAAAGTCAATTTTTAACTAGTGATAGGAACCATACAGTAGTCATGAAAATGTTAACTAAGGTTATAAAACGAAAGGGGAAAATGAATGGGATCCAATGCAGAACAATTCTTTTTGCGATCGGCCGGGGGGGAAAACAGCGCAACTAGCGGCCAATCATAGGAAGTTTTACTTCCCTATTGGAGTCAGTTTAAATCGGCAGAACTATGCCCCTGGACGCGAGTCACACTTGCAAATGAATTCCGTTCATTTGCAATTCATTTTTGGATCAAAATGCCTCAAATCCTGCATGCAGTGTCACCATTAAAGGCCAAAGAACACATGGCACCCTTTTCACATTTAGCGCCACCAGGAGGCCACAATAACTAGTAAGACACCTGAGGCTGAGGGTGGAATGCGACCTCAGGGTGACATGCGACCTCGCCCTTTAGGGCGAGGTCGCACCAATTCTTGACTATCTGGCCAACCACAGCGTTTCTCTGACGATTCTAGTTGTTGTCATTCAGGGGGGAGTTTGTTCATGTTTTTGTGAGGGTATTAACCCTAGGAGACACGGGGAGAACATGCAAACTCCACACAGAAAGGCCCTATCGCCAACCCCACCTAGGGTGTGAGCGATAGGGCCAAAACATGGAGATGTGGAGAACACTATATATGGAGATAGTCCAGTCCATCATGTCATATGGGACTACCGTCATAGAAAGTAGCCATTGTTAGGCCGGAGTCAATGGCTGTCTGTCTGACTGTCTGTACAGGAAGTGATGTCACATGACATACTTTTTATGCCCATATATGAGTCATTCTGTACCACATCTCCATGTTTAGGCCAAACAGGTTCGCTCCATTTCTCCATGTATAGGTCCAAATGCCCAACGTCGAGCTTGACAAGGAGGATACCGCACATTGTACCTCATCCACCCTTTCTTCTCTCTCCTTTTGGTATCTTTATCCTCCTCCTTTTTTTCTTTTTTATTCTTCTCTTTTTTTCACAGCCGCCCCCATATTTACTTTAGAAAATATATATTAAATTCTAAGAACGTTTCGAGTACCAGTTTGATACAAGAGCGAATAAGCGCTACACTTCTGGAATCCTGTGCGTCGACTTAAAGTCGGATCCAGGCCTAATAACTTTATCTAGCCACCCCGTTGCCACCTCCTTGTTTCAAAATTTTACATTTCTTATTTCACATTTTGTCTATATTTGCAATTATTTTCATTTTCTTTTCTTTTTTTTATACAGATACACCAAGTGGTCAACAAAAATACAACAATCACATTTTTCTAAAATAAAAATACATTTTGTTATTCGAAAGAAAAATACCTTAATTTAACATTTCCATAATTCAGAAGCATGTGATAAAAATAAAATAAAAATAATAATGTGCATGGGGGGGGGGGGGTGTCCTCTGTGTTGCGCACTATTAGTTGTCTCTTGTTGTGGCTGGTCTCACGTCCAGACCACTTTTTGTTATGAGTACCTAGTCCGTAACACCAATTTGGTGTCCGTGCTACGTCTCAGGAGTCATTTCCTTTAATCATTTCCTTTAGTCATACGACCTGATAGTTTGTCCATTTATTCCATCTTCTATTAAAGTCAATTTCCTTATTTCTAATTCTAAAGGTTATTCTCTCCATTTCCAATATTTCCTGTACTGTTTCCTTCCATTTTGGGTGTGTTGGGCTTAAAGGTTTTAACCAGTTCCTGGTGATTTGTTTTAGGGCTGCGATTCGTAGGATTCTATATAAGTATTTATCTGTTTTGTGTGTTAGCTCTGATGGTGATTTTCCTAGAATGATATTTATAGGACTTAGTGTATCTTTTAATTTAAAAATGTTCATGATATCTTTCGTAATTTGCTGCCAGAGTGGATTTAGAACAGGGCAGCGGAAAAAAATGTGGGAGTGGTTTGCTGTTCTCTCACCACATTTTCTCCAACATTCTGGAGAGGCTGCTTTGTTAATTTTTGAGAGTACATTTGGTGTAATAAAAAATCTAGTGTATATTTTCCATGCGAATTCTCTCCAAAATTTTGAATTTGTTGTTTTATGGATTTCTCTGCAAATCTGTTTCCAAACTTCGATCGTTTGATCTCCTATTTCAATGTTCCATTTCAGTTGTATACTGTCCTCCGCGTTATTGTTGTTCTGAAGAATTTTGTACATTTTTGACAGAGTATTTTTGGATGTTGTCTTATGGTTTTTGATCAAGAAAGTTATTAACGGGTGCATTTCTTTACTTGCTTGTGTTCTTAAGAATGTTGATAGATATGTCCTTACTTGAAAATACTTGTAAAAATTCCTTTGTGGTATATTATATTGAGATTTTAATGATTGGAATGAGTTTATTGTATTGTTTGTCAGCATTTGTACAAATGTTTTTAATCCTTTGGCTGCCCATTCTTGCAATATATTGTCTGTTTTATTTGGTTCAAATTGTGGGTCATATGCCATTTCTCTAAAATAAACTAGATCTTTATTTATTTTCTGCTGTTTACATACCTTTCCCCATATTTCTAATGTATTATCTACCCATGTGTTTTCACCTTTAATTTGTAAGAAGTCTTTTTTATCCATATAGGCTAACGTCTTTATTGATATTGATATAGATTCTTTCTCAATCTCTATCCATTTTGCTTCTGCTTTGTCATTTGTCCATGTCATTATTGTGTTTATTTGTGTTGCATTGTAGTAGTTCTGTAAGTTCGGAACATCTAAGCCTCCACATTCCTTTGTTTTAGTTAATTTGATTAATTTTATTCTTCTTCTTTTGTAATTCCATATGAAGTTTGTTATTAAGCCGTTCCACCGTTTGAAGGATGTTACAGGAATTTTAATTGGTAATGTCTGAAATAGGAAGAGGAATTGTGGGAGAATCATCATTTTAATTGTATCTATTCTGCAGAAAAGAGATTCTGGTATTGTTTTCCAAGTATTCAATTGACGTTTTATCTTGTCTTCCAGTACATCATAGTTGGCCTTGTACATTTTATTCAAATCTTTGTGAATGAAAATACCTAAATATTTTATCTTGTCTTGGTTCCATTTTAATTTGAAATTATTTTTCACTGTCTGTGTTAATTCATTGCCAATTGTAATAGATTCACATTTTGTTTCATTTATTTTATATCCTGAAAGTTCGCTATATTCTTTTATAGTTTCTTTTAAGGCCGGCAGTGAGATTTCTGGTGACGTTATATACATGATAACATCATCAGCATACATTGCTAATTTATGTTCTTCATGTCCTATTTTTACTCCTTTAATGCGATTTTCCTGTCTCACTGCTTCAGCTAAGCTTTCCATACACATAGCGAAGATTGAGCCAGAGAGTGGGTCTCCCTGTCTAGTACCTTTGTGTATATTTAAACGCCTTGATAGAGTACCATTGACCTTCACTTGCGCTACTGGATTTTTATACATTAATTTTAGCCACTGAATAAATTTTGGATCAAAACCAAAGGCTTTCGCTGTATTAAAAATGTATGGCCAAAGGACTCTATCAAAAGCCTTTTCCGCATCTATCGTTAGTAGATGTAAGTCCTTTTTATTTTTTTGTGAATACTCCATTATATTTAGTGTGCGTCTTATATTGTCCGCTAAGTACCTATTAGGGACAAATCCACATTGGTCTCTGTTAATTATATTTTCCATTGTTTCTTTTAACCTCTCAGCTATTATTGAGGATATTATTTTTTGATCAGTATTTAATAACGCTATCGGCCTGTAAGATGCGCATTCAGTTGGATCTTTACCTTCTTTAGGGATAACTGTTATTACGGATGAGTTCCACGTTGGTGCCCAGTTGTTTGACTCTAACGCAACATTATATACATTGTGTAGGATTGGTATTAATATATCTCGAAACTCTTGATAAAATTCATTAGTGTAGCCATCGTCCCCTGGGGTCTTACCTTTTTTAAGTTTTTTTATTTGTTTAGCTATTTCCTCTGTCGTTATTGGTTTTGTTAATGCTATATTTTGCTGGGGGGTTACCTGTTTAAGTTTGAGATTTCTTAAGTAGGTCTCTATTGTTGGATCTCCTTTTCCTGATTCGTCTTTGTATAGGTTTTCATAAAATTTTGCAAATGTCTCTGCTATCTCCTCTTTCTCTGTTATTAATGTATTATTCTCATTCTTTAATTTAGTAATGTGCGATCTATTGGTTTGCTTCTTCAATTTATATGCTAGGATTTTAATCGAATTCGGTCCTCCATCGTAGTGTCTTTGTTTTGTAAATGTGAGTATTCTCTCTATTTCTTCTGTCAATAATTTATTTAACTCTGCATGTTTCTGCTTTAATTTAATCATGCTATCGGAGCTGGGATTAAGTTTATGTTTGTCTTCAAGAAATTTTACTTGTGTTTCAAGTTCCTTTTTGAGCTGTTCCTGTCTTCTTTTCTTTGCTGATGCATATGCTATTATTTCTCCCCTTAATACCGCTTTTGCTCCTTCCCATACCATTATCTTATTTACCTCTCCTGTATCGTTTAGTTCAAAATACTGTTGTAAGCTTTTATTTATTTTCTCTTTAAATGTAGGATCTTGTAGGAGTGAATTATTCATTCGCCATAACTGTTTCCCTTTTTTTTATGTTTAACAACACCTTTAGAGTCACGGTTGCGTGGTCTGATAATGTTCTTGTCCCAATTGTGCATTGTTTAAGGGTGTGGAAATATCTTTTTTAAACATAAAGAAGTAATCTAGTCTACTATGGGTGGAAAATCTACCAGAGTAATATGTATAGTCTTTAGTTGTGGGATGGAGACATTTTCTTTTCTGAGACACATTGTACCTCATCCACTCCTTTCTTCTCTCTCCTTTTGGTATCTTTATCCTCCTCCTCCTTTTTTTTCTTTTTTATTCTTCTCTTTTTTTGTCTTTCTTAGTCTTGTGTATCCTTCTCTTTTTTTAGTCTTTCGTGTAGCCGCCCCGTACAGGAAGTGATGTCACAACTCGCTGACATATCACACTGACATCACTCCCTGTACAGAAGGAAGGTTACAGAAGGAAGGTTACAGAAGGAAGGAAGGAAAGAAGGAAGGAAGGTCACTCAAGTGACAAGGTTTTTCAGGGTAAATGCGACCTTCGGTCGCAACTAATACCTGTCCAGGTGGAGACCTGTGCTTGGAAGAGCAATGCTTCTAGTCTATCCATGTGTAACTCTGAAAGAGTACAAATGTAACCTGTTAGATTTGTACACTTCCAGAGTTTTTTTTGTTTGTTTTTCTTTTACTTTGCAGAGCTTCCATCACAGGGAAGGACTTGTGCTGTAATAACAACACGTTGCCCGGAACAGAATTTGTGTCTGAGCTGTAAAAAATGGCGAGGGAGGAAAAGGAATCTAAGCTGAGGAGGAAGACAGTATTTCTCCGCTGCTCTAATCAGTGTGGCAACGCTCGGCCCTGCAGAGTTTAAAATAGTAAATCCACCCAAAGACAGTTCAAGGGCTGAATACTAGCCATGCATGGCTTTCCCTGCAGTTGTGTCGTGTGTGTGTGTGTGTGTGTGTGTGTGTGTGTGTGTGTGTGTGTGTGTGTGTGTGTGTGTCTGTGTGTGTGTGTGTGTGTGTGTGTGTGTGTGTGTGTGTGTGTGTGTGTGTGTGTCTGTGTCTGTGTCTGTGTGTGTGTGTGTGTGTGTGTGTGTGTGTGAGTGTGTGTGTGTGTGTGTGTGTGTGTGTGTGTGTGTGTGCGCGTGCGTGCGTGCGTGCGTGTGTGTGTGTGTGTGTGTGTGTGTGTACAGTATGTGTGTGTGTGTGTGTGTGTGTGTGTGTGTGTGTGTGTGTCTGTGTGTGTGTGTGTCTGTCTGTCTGTCTGTCTGTCTGTCTGTCTGTCTGTCTGTCTGTCTGTCTGTCTGTCTGTCTGTCTGTCTGTCTGTGTCTGTGTGTCTGTGTGTGTGTGTGTGTGTGTGTGTGTGTGTGTGTGTGTGTGTGTGTGCGTGCGTGTGCATGTGCGTGTGTGTGTTAGGGATGGGACAATATGAAAATGTCATATCACGATTATTGCGACAAAAGAAATCGCGATTTACGATATTATCACGATAATCAAAACCCATTATCCTGGTGCCGAACATTTTTTTTACATTATTATTCTTTGGCATAGACATTTGATAGAGAGTGAAAAAAAGTATCAAGTACGTATATTATAAGTACCTTTTACCAATTATAGAGGGTTTAAGTGGCACCGGATGCAGCTCGCAGTGCATGACGGAGGACGATATCACGAGAAATTAAATCTCCACGATACGATTATCGCAAGTGTTTTTTATCACGATAAACGATAATATTGCGTATCGTCCCATCCCTAGTGTGTGTGTGTGTGTGTGTGTGCGCGTGTGTGTGTGTGTGACGTGTGTGCGTGCGTGCGTGCGTGCGTGCGTGTGTATGTGCGTGTGTGCGTGTGTGTGTGTGTGTGTGTGTGTGTGTGTGTGTGTGTGTGTGTGTTGTTTTCCCTCAAAGGCACAGACCTCATTTATGGGATGTTTATTGTTTTTAAATGACATATTAGAAGCATGCCAAGTGACATCCACATACAATTGTGTTGTGTATTGTGTAATTTGCTACACAGTATCTTATGACAGGTGAGTGCCTATAGCCTATAATGACAATACAAATGTACCATTCTTATGTATAGCCCAAACGCTGTTGTAATGCTTGCATTCATCGCGACACAAGAAAATCAAGCAAGTAAATACTGTAAGTGAAGTGTTTCGGGAACCTCATGAATCTATTACAGTTAATGAACAAAGACAAAATGTGCTCTCATGTTATTCTCAACCTCAACAGTTGGTATGGTATGGTATGGTATGGTATGGTATGGGTTTATTGCTTAGTCCCCGAAGGGAAACATGTTTGCCACCAGAGCGAATACAATACACAAAATCAATGACAACATATAACAAACATACAAATAACAACAAGTAACAATAACAGACTCTACACATGAGTTACCTTTCCTATAATCAAAATATATCCAAGGAATAAAAAAGGAAAAAAAAGTCATTATCAGCATGTTCATATTCCTTTCATTATCATACATTTAGCCAAAACAATCTGCTGCATAGCGGATACAGACAGGGCTGTGATGATTTTTACTTTACTGGAGTATTCCCAATTCTAATTCTATAGCCTACTTTTACTTCTACTCCATTACATCTCAGAGGCAAATATTATACTTTTACTCCACTACTATGGGGCAGCAGTGGCTCAGGGGTAGAGAAACCGTCATTATAACACAGAGGGTTCCCAGTTCGATCCCGGGCTCCCCCAGAGTTAGTGTGGAAGAGTCCTTGAGCAAGACTCTGAACCCCTAGTTGCTCCCGGTGAGCAGGTTGGTGCCTTGCATGGTTTCCTCCGCCATAGGTGTATGAATGTGTCTGTGAATGTGTGAATGTGATGCACAATCTGTGTAAAGCGCCGTGGCGCTATATAAACGCACCATTTAACACTACAATTATGTACAAACTTTAGTCACAAGTTACTTTGTAATTGTGATTGTTGTTATAGATTTTGTTATATTATGTTACGACCCTTAAGCTCTTTGCACACAGGCGCGTTTATCCGTACGGATAAAACGGACAATTTCACTTTTTAAAAAGAAAACAATGATTCTCTACGACCTCATGCACACCGGATCCGAATTGGCCGTGCAAAAGGAGTGATGAGACAAGACGCACAAATCGAACTGGGTTCGATCGAGAAAAAAACGCACAGCGGCAGCCACTCGTCGCACGGCTAATTCGGAGCCGGTGTGCATGAGGTCGTAGAGAATCATTGTTTTCTTTTCAAAAAATCATATTGTCCGTTTTATCCGTGCGGTTAAACGCGCATGTGTGCAAAGGGCTTTAGTCTTGGGGTATGGACAACTGAACTGTTAAACTGAACATGTATTTGTTACAGACAAAACAAAACTAATCTAAGTAACACAGACCTAAACCTGATCAATACCAATTCAAACGCTGGATAATCACAACTCAGGAATCAAGGTCTCAACAGAGTAGTCTCTCAAAGCTTTCCCAGAGGCAGGTTATGAAACACGGTCTCTTCCAAAGGCTTCCAAAGACACGTGGTGAAGGTATGGAGGTTTTATTTGACTGCTCTCTGGTTTGGGGTGAGAGGACAGGACAGAGGAAGTGATTCTCTGCTGCCGAAGCTGACAGTCATCTGATCCAGTGGTCCTCAACCTTTTCAGGCTGTGACCCCCAAAATAATCATATTTTAACTGTGGACCCCCCACCCTGATGAGCACTAAGAGTTGGGACATTACATTTTGAGTAACACGGTTCTGTTGTGAAAATAGCCGATCTACATGCTCACAACGCCTTGCAACGCGAGGCGTTGTGAGCATGTAGATCGGCTATTATCACAATTTCTGCCTCTAATATTTGTCAATTTGGCCAATGTTTAATTTTGTTATTTTAGAGGTATTAAAAAGTCCTTAAATTGTCACTATAGAAATGTGCATATTCCCTCTATACACTTAAACTGTGTTGGTTTGTTTACTGGCTATTTAAACATAGTCGATCTACAAGCTCACAACGTGCGGCACTTGTAACAGTAATCATTTCTTGCAGTATTGATACTTTTACTTAAGTAACAAAAGTGCGTACTTTCCCCCACCGCTGGCGGATACAGACAGGCTGCGAGACATATTATTTTGGGCCCCAAGACAAGTATTGGAGAGTTGGAGGGGGCGGGGGGGGGGGGGGGGGGGGGGCGGGGGCAAGCTGTGGGTCAGGGGTTGCGAGTCTTAAAATGTACAATGGAGTCTTTAACGCCAGGCCATATTTTAACTGGGGACCCCCACACACTACGAGCACTAAGAATAACATTTTGTACAACACAGTCCTAATGTGAAAATAGCAGATCTACATGTTGCGAGGCGTTGTGGGCATGTAGATCTGCTATTTTCACAATTCCTGCCTCTAATATTTGACAATTTGGTCAATGTTTAATTTGTCATTTTAGAGGTATTAAAAAGTCCTTAAATTGTCACTTCAGAAATGTGCAGATACCCTCTATACACTTAAACTTTATGTTGTCTGTTTACTGTTGAGTGAGAAAACAATGTTGCACATTAACTCTCTTACTGCCAGATTATTTATTTATTTATTGGGTCTGGCGCCATCAAAAAGCGGCATACCTTTGCAACGTTATAGTAGATTGAGAGACTTTTTTTTCTTTCTTTTTTTTTTGCCTTATATTGCCTGGCAGGCTGCGCTTTCGCAGGCCAGCCAGCAGAGGGGGGCGTAATGCCATTAATGTGAATGTGGCCGCTTCCTCTTGCCATACAATGGGAAGACACATTGCACACAAAGCCCCAGGGCCTGAGATAATCAACACGGAAGCAAAATGGTCTCCGTTGAAGTAAACGCATAATGGATTTTTAAGAACATCACTGCTCGCGATGTGATTACAGTACACGGCGGCACGACCCCTCATCAGCTTACAGTCATCAGACGAGGTAAACGAACGAGCGCCGTATTGGCGCGCCTCACTCGTTAAAATTGGGGCGAACAGGAACGTTCAAAGCAGAATAAGAGTTAAGTTAATCATCCGGGGACCCCCCCAAAATAATTTGGCAACCCCCCTAGGGGTCCCGACTCACAGGTTGAGAACCACTGCTCCAAAAACTCTCTTGATTCATCATACGGATTGTTCAAATCACAATATAACTGCAGTCACCTGCATGTAATCCTCTGGTCCTCTAATAGTGGACTATACTTGGTCCCCATCCTTTTCTCCCTCTACACCAAATCTCTTCACGATAAATAGCTGATCTAAAAGCTCACGATGCCTCGCTGCTTTTTGCTGAATCTTCTACCTCAGAATATAGGGTCGGTACTAATAGGGTTCAAGTGGTCAAGCCTCCTTTAGTGGGAAACGCTCATCGATATCGTATCGCCTACGGCCAACGACATCTTCCCTCATTCCTGCTTCTCGTCCTCGTGCCTGCACAGGGGCGTCAATTGGGTATGGCAGGGGTATGCAGCTGCCATACCCTGGGTCCAGGGGGGGAAATAAAAGTTTTGTCTATCTGCGCTGGTTATTATTATGTTGTTAAATTACAGTAAAATAACTACAAATGCAAAATGTAACAAAATGGTCTTCTCCCCATCTTGACAAAATGGTATATTCCCAGGTTCCGCAGGTCAGCCGCACAGGTGCAATGCGTTATTGTTAATTGTGGCCCGTTTTACTACATGCCACGTTTAGCTGCACTTGAACAACCGTTCCAGGCTGCCATATCCAGCCCAAGAAACCGTAGAAACCTGTGTAAAAAACAGACAAAATTCGTTTTTTTCAGACATTGTGAAAATAGCCGACCTACTGCGAGGCGTTGTGAGCATGTAGATCTGCTATTTTCACAATATAACCGTGTTATCCAAAATGTAATGCCTCTTATCCATGAGGACTCCCATCTTTGCCATACCCTAGCTTTTGCTGAACTGACACCACTGTGCCCCTCTGCCCAACGCATCTTCCATTAAACTATTTGACACATGATCCGAACGCTCTCTACACCCCACCCCCCCCCCCCCCCCCCCCCCCCGAGCTCATTCCCCACCATAGCCCAACTCTGGCCGCTAATAGCGTAAAAATGATGATATTAAGTCAGAGACCCAGTCCTTCCTCAACACCCCCCACCCCCACCCCCCCCACACAGTCAGTTCAGAAAAAGCTAAGGTATGGCAACATGACTGGTGTCGCGCGCGTGCAAGACACCAGTCATGTTGCCATACCTTAGCAACAACAGGCATGATACATTTATTTTAAGAAGTACTATTTTTCCACACGTTTAGACGGTTTCTTGGGCTGGATATGGCAGCCTGGAACGGTTGTTCAAGTGCAGCTAAACTTGGCATGTTAGTAAACGTGACACAATTAACAACAATGCATTGCACCTGTGCAGCTGACCTGCAGAACCTGGGAATATAACATTCTGTCAAGATGGGGGAGAATGCAAGTGTGAAGAATATAATTATAATACCTTGTTAAAGTGACCATTTTGTAACATTTTGCATTTGTAGTTATTTTATTTTACTTCATTTAACAACATAGTAACCAGCACAGATAGACAAAGAGACATTCGTGGATTTATATTTAAAAGTAACTTTTATTTTCCCCCCTGGACAGGGTAGGCGTGGGCATATGGAAAAATACAATATCACAATATTTTCCCAAGCTGTATCACGATACACGATTTTATCACGATTCTTTTTCATGTTGGTTTTTATGGTTATTTTTCAAGTTACTTGACAAAGTGGGTTCCTTTTGGGAGGTCTAAATTGAACTTTACAAGTATGTAACAAGTATGTATGTGACAGTATACAAATGAAACCAAATGGACCCTTAGGGGTCCATTTGGTTTCATTTGTATACTGTCAGAGTTAAGTGGAGACCTTGACATTTTAAAGTTTGAGAACTTCTGATTTAGACCAAAATGCAGGTTTAAATTGAATTCTGCAATGAATCTCTGTATTAACGATTAAACCGGATTTTTTACAAGGCTCCCTCAATTGTATCACGATATATACGATACCTCTGAAAAGGCATATCATGGAGACATTGTATCGCCTCAACGATAATTATCACCATATCGCCCACCCCTAACCCAGGGTATGGCAACTGCATACCCCTGCCATACCCAATTGACGCCCCTGCCCCCCACACACACCCACCCACCCACCCACCCACCTCCAGGCCAACACTCAGACACCAGATAAGCAGACAGGCAGAAAGAGCCAATCTATCCCAATGGCCAGTTGAATGATGGACAGTAATTAAAAGTTAGCTAATAACCTCTTCACACCTGACATTTCAACAGGGAGGTCCTGGACACCATTATCTACATATAGATTAACCCATTCAGAACGGGGTACACATTATTGTGTGTCATTATTTTATGCTTTAACTATTGAAAAATAGCAGATATACAAGCTCACAGCGCGGCACCGAGTGCCGCGCTGCGAGCTTGTAGATCTGCTATTTTTGAAAAATCGTGAAATTAGAATTTTACCCGATTCTATAAGTGTCTTTTGAATCCTTCTAAGATTTTTTTGAAAAACCGATGTTTCCATGTCAGCAATCTGGCCAGCCATCGTCAAAGTAAAGGTTCAGTTAGTCTGTTCTTGAGAGACTACTATGTCATGTGGTTCTCAAACCTTTTCATGTGAAGGACCCCCAAAATGATATGTATTTGGCCACAGACCCCCATCTCAAAACATTAGTTCCATGGACCACCCAGAAGCAAAATTTGAGTTACAAATGTTCACTTTAAAAATATTGAAAGATTTGCACACATTTTTCACGACTTTTTCAAAAAGCTTCGCAGCGCGGCACTCGGTGCCAGCGTGTGAGCTTGTATATCTGCTATTTTTCACTGGGTTAAAGCATTCATAATTCTAGGGCCTAAATAGATTAACTAGCGTAATTGGTGGGGGAGATAGGGGGGGGCTAGGAGGAGGAGCGCGAAAAGGAAAAGGGAAGGGGAGAAATAGGGGCCAGGGCCATCACACACCAAACCATTAAGCAGAATGTCTGAGTGACACTCTGATTTTGCTCCTCTCGCTAATGCGACAGGGATTGAGCTGAACTAAAATGCTAAACGAATGAAGCCTATCTCGCTGCGCTTATTACCGGGGCAAACACCCGGCCACGAAAATAGCTTTAATTTCATAGATTAATTGCTTGATGGACGTGACTCGTTAGAGTACACAATGTTCCGAGTGAACGCTGGCAAGGGGAGGGGACTCAGGTGAGGGGAGGGGAGGGGAAGGGAGGGGAAGGAGGGGGGAGGGTGAGGGGAGGGGTGGGGGAGGGGAAGAGAGGACTCAGGAAACGGTTCTGTCAGGCCTTCTGATATCGAACACTGAGTTGTGTAGTATGGTTTTAGCATTTTACTTCCATGTGACTTATAGCCACTTCCAACCTTGGCATCAATATTTGGGGTATATAGAATAAAAAATAGCCAAAAAATACAAGCACATTTTTTCACAGAACCTTTTGGTGAGGTTGTAGATCTGCTATTTCATCAAGATGAAGTATAGGTCTTGTGATGAGAATCAGTCACACTTGATAGATCAGCAGGAATCTGGGGGGATCAGGGAGATGCATGGGGAGAACCGGAAGGTTATCAGTTCTATCCCGGGCTCCCCAGAGTTAAGTGTTGAAGTGTCCTTGAGCAAGACCCTGAACCCCTAATTTCATTTGCATGGTTTACCTGGTTTAGTGTATGAATGTGTGTGTTAATGGGTGAATGCCTTTTTAGGCACAATAAGATTTCTTTATTGCTATTTACAGTAACACTACTAGCCCCCATAAGCCACATCTGCCCACAAAAGAATGGGCTTATTGTCTAAAAGATACATATTTAGCCACTTGTACGCATGGCCCCCAAACACTGAAATTAAAATCGTTAAAATCGCTAAAACGATAGAAAAGCAGTAAATTTAAAACAATTCAAACACTCATCATTTCTTTTCTCTATAATTACAATCTAAAATATAAACCCTTGTTGTAAAAAAAAACAAACTTGTCCTTTAACTCGTGGGAGTGTATGCCTGTGAATAAGGTCTATGTGAAGAAACATTGCTTAATAATAAAAGTGTCCCTATTGTGCAAGTGCAGATGGTGCGCAGGTCATTTTATTTATTGTGTTTATTTTATTAAACTCTGAGAGTGTAGAAAATGGACCTGTGTTCAATTAAGGCAGGATTCTCCTGTGTAGATCATATAGTCGTTGTAGTTTTAGTAACATTATCTTGAGAAGAGGCTTAAATGAGAAACACAGCAAGGCTCAGGACATTTTTCATTCACATTAATCAACACCTATTACCATTTTATGTAACATAGCCAGCCTGTACAGGTGGCAGAGCTATAGGTTTCCTCCATGTTTCTATTAAAATATTTATTTCTGACTGTGCAAGTAAAAAAATATTCCACCTCACATCCAAATGTTAGTCCCTCACTCTGCAGAATCCATTGTCAAACATTTTATGTAGAGTTTGAAAAAAATATTGTAGCCTACCACTGGATATGCAGTCCATGTGTTACTAAAAAGTTTCATCATATGTTTAAAAAAAAAAAGGAAGTGTCCCCCAAAAAAATAATTGTCAATTTATAGTTTGGTTCGGTGTTTAACTTTTTTTTCCCCCTCAGAAAGTGTCTGGTACAATTTCCTTTCGCCACGCAGAGTGCTGGTATTCGGGCCATATCCATTACTATTTCTGTACGCATGAAACAATAGGCTTGTGTAACACGATCTCAATAAGGTTTTGTGTTATTGCAAACTATTTGAAAACAAAAGTAGGACTATTGTGAATTGAGAAATTGATACGCCTTCTGTACAAGTGAGCGAGTTATATAGAAGGGACATAGACACAATCAAACAGACACGGTGAACAGTCTGTCTGCACCTCGGATTTCAGCCTTGTCTGTATACTGCCCTTCTCTTCCAGAGGTGTCAATTGGGTATGGCTAGGTATGGCAGCTGCCATACCTTGGCTACAGGGGAAAAAATAAAATGTACATCTTAAAATAAATTCATCATGCTTGTTGCTAAGGTATATGGCAACACGACTGGTGTCTTGCACGCGCAACCTTCGCATGCGTGCAAGACACCAGTCATGTTGCCATACCTTAGCTTTTGCTGAACTGACGCCACTGTTCTCTTCCCTTCCATCCAACTGTCACATCACATGCACAAATACTTTAGCCAGAGTATTTTTTTTTACAACACAATAGTGAATACTGAAAAGTAATGAAAACATCTGATAAAACAGTAGGGTTTGTTTCCTTCAGAATTGTTGCCATGTCTCCTGTTATGTGACCAGTGGTGGGAAAAGTACTCACATCTTTTACTTAAGTAAAAGTATATACGGAGTACGGACACTGACTGGATACATTTCACCAAAGAGCTCTCCCTTCCATCGTAAATCTTCTAAAACCACCTTTAATCAAATCTGTCCTTCAAAGGCAGATAAGTCCTCCATTTTCTCCTTTATTTCCTCCGTCAGTTCCCTTTCTCTACACCCTTCTGAATGGCAGTATGTTTAATGGTAAGTTGAGTAAAACACAAGAGTTTATGCACAGATATGAGACATTTGGAGGTTAATGGATGAGCGCTTTTGTTGTTTGAAGTTATTTCCAATTTACACAAGATAGCTGAAGATGTGACCTTTGGAGCAAACCTGCCTGTATGTTTTTTTTTTAATTAAAAGCACCACTGATTGAGGGGTGCACAAGTTGTTTTGAAATGGATGTGTAGGAGCCATAAACGGGTCACAAAGGCCCCTTTGAGGATGAAATCCCTCAAAGAAAGTTTTTTTCATTTATTTTGTATTTTGTTTTAATGAATTCTCTCTGTGCCTTCAGAAACTTTCGCTAAAAAACCTCAGGACCAAGTCCAAAAAGTTTAGTGTGTGCAAATGAAGCCCACGTTAGAGCAATCACATATTTGGCTTCCTCTAATTATAAGTGTTAACACATTGCAGTGGAGAGCCAGTCACACGTTTTGGTTCAGCCAAGGGGGACTGGGAGACATACACTTCTACACTGTACCCTTCCTTCTCCAACAGCAATGATTTGCTAGGGTATATTATAGACCATAACATATTTCACAGAGGAAAGGTGGCAATAGGCTCTATGCATATACGCCATTTTGTTCTACTTCCGGGTGTCTTTCGACTTCCTTCACAGGTGTTACTGATGATACTAATCAAGGCTCTGTTTGATTTATTGCACAGTGGGTCTTGTAGCAGAGTGTTTCCAGTGAGCCAACATGCACAATATCAGCACCCTGACTCTGTTTGACCAGAATGGAACAGACCCTTCATTAGTATCATCGGTAACACCTGTGAAGGAAGTTGAAAGACACCCGGAAGTAGAACAAAATGGCGTATATGCATAGAGCCTATTGTCAAAGAAAATTAACTGATAAGCTTGTGGGGAAGACTTGGGTTACATGACATGAATCCTTCAGACAAAGAACCATGAGTCATCTTTATGGTTTCCAAGACATGACATTTACAGTACAGACCTGACCGTTTGAACACTGAATATTTGAGTGTATGTATATTTATTGTTAAAACTTTAGACTGGTATATATATATATTTGAATTGATGAGGTCACACAAGGTATAGCCGTTCAAACACATTTCAAACTGCAGATTGTTTGGCTTCATATAGAAGAAACAGCATTTTTATAGTCAGCTAAATTATGGTGTAGTTAAATGTCGCCAAAGTCTTTAAATTGCATCACAGTGTTTAAAATGCCTCAACCACTTAAGCCTTGTTCTCATTAGTCCATACCACGGTGTCGCATCAAAACTGCGAGTATGTGAGTAAATAGCCTGCTTGTAGATCTGCTATTTTAGTGTGTTTTCCCCTTTTTGTCGTGTGTGTGCCTTCAATGACGTGCCCAAAAAACAGGGACTCCAGGGTTGGGTTAAGGTGGTCGATAGGACCTGCCATTGATTGAGTCTCCCTCAATAAAACCACACTACTTCACCACTAGATGTCCCTCTTGCTTTAGCAAACGAGGCTCTCCCTGTGCATGTGTGTGTGTGTGTGTGTGTGTGTGTGTGTGTGTGTGTGTGTGTGTGTGTGTGTGTGTGTGTGTGTGTGTGTGTGTGTGTGTGTGTGTGTGTGTGTGTGTGTGTGTGTGTGTAGAGCTCCCACCAGTGTGTATCTCAGCCATCTGTCCATGACTTGTCTCTCCAGACCCAGAGTTCATCCATCATGTCCCGAGGTTCTAGTCTCTCTAAATCCAAGCAAGAAAATATGTCTTCATTCCTCCCGCTCCGTCTCTTGTCTCGGCTCTCTGTATGCGCGTCTCTCACCTCTATCCCCCCCTCACCTCTCTCTCTCTCTCTCTCTCTCTCTCCCTCCGTCTATCTATCCCTCACTCTGTCTCTCTCTCTTACTTTCACTCTCTCTTTCTTGCTCTGTCTCTTTCCTTTCCCCCTGCCTCCGATAAAGGGATCACTTTACTGTTTATACAAGGGGATTGGTGTTGTTAACAGGTGTAGGGTAATGGGATCCCTGCTGGCAGCCCAGCACATAGAGGGGTCGCCCACCCCCCTCCCTCCCTCCACACACACACACACACACACACACACACACACACACACACACACACACACACACACACACACACACACACACACACACACACACCACATCACACTCTCTCTCTCGCACCACAAGCCATACTCATCTGATAGATTGCACCCACACCATTCATCTAAATTATGTCACTGGCAATGAGCTATCAGTTTAATCTGGCCTAAACGAAGTGTTGGGTTTGTTACTGTTGACACTTCCTCAGCACTCGACTACTTTCTCCTGATTACTGTCGGGGGCCTGTATAGGACTGACGGCTGTGGGCCAAGGAAGACGCGGGCCGGGGCCGGGGCCGGGGCCGGGGCCGGGGCCGGGGCCAGGCCGGGCCGGGCCGTGCCGTGCCGTGCCGGGTGCGGCATGCGGGCTGAGGGCTCCCCCTAGCTCTGGCTTCTGACTGACTGCCACACTGCTGCTCGGTGTGTGGCCGAGAAAGCTGCTATCAAGTGAAGAAGAAAATAATCTTTGTTGTGCAGGGGGGGTGGAGTTGAGATTTTTAATTTCTTTTGTCGTTGACAGCCTAATTGTTTCAATTGCCACTTTTTATGTGTGGATGTGTTCATGACGCCAATGGTTGCTCAACCAACATCATGCTGTTCGGTAAATTGAAAAAAGGGGGATAAGTAGAGTTGTAGCCTATATATGGATGTTTTTGGTAACGCAGTAACAAACACACTCTACCGGCCACGGTTTGCATGGTAATGTTGACCCCTGCATGTATATACAGTATATCGTCGTTGTCGGGCGGAAACCTCGTATCTCCAAGTTTCAAATTTGTACATCTTTTTCGCAAAGTAAAGCCCTGCTTCATCATACAAGGCCGTCGCACAAAAGTAGTGAAAACAGCACAACGCCTCGGCGTTGTGTGCTTGTAGATCTCATTTAAATCATTTTTAAAATGATAAATACAAAATGAACGGTTTTGGACAGCGACGACATATCAGTATATATGCTCACAATGCGCTTGTAGATTGGCTATCTGTGCCGCGTGACACCATCGTGTTTGTCTTTCTATTTTTCCACCATTCGCTCAATTTGGATTCTCCGTTTCTTTTCTCTTCCCTTCCAGCCCTTCTCTGAGAGCCTTTCCTCCACCTCACGATGTTTAATTCCTTTTCTCTTGGCGTCCTGCTCAGAAACCCTCACAGCTGCAGAGCAGATGTTGAAATTCTTTCTTTCTTTCTTTCTTTCTTTCTTTCTTACTTGGCAAAGCGAGTTACGCTAAGGTATATGGCAATGATGATCATCTGTGACATCACGGTGCTGACCACCAGTGACCACACAAAAAGGCACGAGAACAAACGGCTACAAACAACAGCGAACACGCAGCCATAAGCACACTGTAAAACCACATGCTGTACGTTCAGTGTAGGTTCTCCAGTCAAGATTCCCCCTTTCGTGTTATTTAATTCAAATCTTGAAATCTACATTTTGTCTGTTTTTTTAGGAATTCCGTATTTGTCCAGGCGAAGACAACTGATGGGGGGGGGGGGTCGCACAAAAAAAGGAAAAAGGGAAGTTCCAAAACGGCAAATGGTGAGCAGTTCCTTCCTCTATAAAATAAAGGAAGAAAAATAAAGAAAAAGTCAAACTCATTCCAGGGATCCCTTTGGTGCAGAGGATACAGTTTGATTCATTGGCCAAATTCCTAAAGCTGATTATTTGACCATTATGCTCATGTGGGTTCATTCATCATGTGTTGCTTGATTATGTGAAGCATGGTCCTCCCTGTGTTTCCTGTCAGGGAAGCTAAAAAACACACCTTCTAGCTTGAACCGTATTAACTAGACAGACAGAGGGGTGAGAAGTGGAAAGGACTCGGGAAAGAAACTGCGGAGAAAATAATTGACTAGTCTGGCTTCTCTGGTTATTTGTGCCTATCTAACGCACAGTTTGCTTGTTACTTGAGATAACCAACCCCATAAATGTTCACCACATTACCTCATTACAGTTGTAAATTGCCCCCCCAAGAAAGAAATCAATTTCTTGGGTATAATAAAGCTGGTAATCATACCTCCCACTGGCTCATTGTTTGAGGTTTTCTTTCCCTTTCAACCACAGGAGCCAGATATAGAGCTGGGGTCGCGACGATAGAAATAATGTGCAATACTTAGCTCGGGTCTAAAATCCCAAACGTTTAAAATTCATATTTTACCCACTACTGCTTGACAGCGAGTTCACAAGACTTACCAAAGAAAGGCCTTTCACAACATTTGCGTCATTCCTTTGATGTCTAGACGATATATGTTTCTCTTTTTTCTCTCTCTCTCTTCTTCTCTCTCTCTCTCTCTCTCCACGCGACTAAAACCCATGCTTCTGATGGTCGAGTATGTCATCTCCTAAGAGAGAGGTACTTGACTGAAGTCACTGTGTTGACAGTACAAAGCATCCCTGCGTTGGTCCATATTCATGAAGGTGTACCTAGTCTAATACTGACACATTTCCTTATGGGAACAAATCACCAGCAGGGGAACGCATGCATGCAGGCGCCTCGGTGGAGACTCTTAACGGTCTCTTAAGCCTTGTGACACACTGCTGATTGGAGACCAGCCGTTTCTGTTGCCCGGAGACATTGAGGGACGTGGGTGGACAAGGGGATGTTTTGTAGAGAGAGAGAGAGAGAGAGGGGCTTGGGACGAGACCCAAGTTTGAAAACGGTACTGCAGCCAGCAGGCTCTCATGCAGGCTGGCTGTGGGTTGGAGAAGGGGGTGGAGGCGTGGAGAGAGACAGATTTGGAGGAATTTGTTGTCTTGACTTCTGTCACCGTTGGTGGCCCACGGGGACAGGAATGCTAAAAGTAGCAAGCTGATAGAGACAGACATACAGACAGACACATAATAGACAGACAGACATACGGACTGGCAAGCAGGCAGACAGACTCAGAGATGGAGAGATGGAGTGATAGGCAGAAAGAAAGAGAGAGAAACAGAGAGTGACACGCAGGCATACACACAGAGCATCTGCTGTTTAACTTTTTTTTTTTTTTTTTTTTTTTTTCAAAAAAATATATTTGGTTCTGATTAACTATTTCTGCAGTGGATATAAATTCCCAATTTATGGCGTGTGAAACAAGTCTCCTCTTGTTTCTGTAATGTTGTGATGAGGTGAGACTTCCTGTTTCACATCATACACACGCACGCACGCACGCACGCACGCACACACACACACACACACACACACACACACACTATGAAGCTTTTTTAATGCCTTCTGAATGTTGCTACGC
This sequence comes from Nannobrachium achirus, assembly GCF_963921795.1. Classification (NCBI taxonomy): domain Eukaryota; kingdom Metazoa; phylum Chordata; class Actinopteri; order Myctophiformes; family Myctophidae; genus Nannobrachium; species Nannobrachium achirus. Next base: position 59,189,880 of record NC_137832.1, read on the forward strand.
ATCTTGTGCAGCATGGTTTTTGTTTAGATATGCATGCGTGTGTGCATGCGTTAGTTCTGCTCCAGTGGCACTCCGGCGCACACGATTGCCCTGCATTGGTACGCGTGGACACGTCATGTAAATGTCCACTATGGTTCCACTATGGTACGCGTGACCCGTCATGTAAAAAAAAAAAAGGATGGCACTGACTGGAAAAAAAAAGCCCTTCTATTTTTGCAAAAGCAATGCGCGGCCGCTGCTTCTATAAGCGAACGATTCAGCTGTGCGTAGAGCGGCAGTTCATAGGGGTGGAAGAAGAAGAAGAAAAAAAAGGAATGAGTTTATGTGCATCTCCCCCCATCTCTCTTTCTCTCTTTCTTTCTTTCTTTCTTTCTTTCTTTCTTTCTTTCTTTCTCTCTCTCTCCCTCTCTTTCTCTCTCTCTCTCTCTCTCTCTCTCTCTCTCTCTCTCTCTCTCTCTCTCTCTCTCTCTCAACGCAATCTTGTAACGGCCTATAGTATTATTCCTGTACTTCAAGCTTGATGGTTTGATGGAGGGACAATTAAAGCATTTAGGCCTATATACACTGTATTCAGACACTTCACAGATATACAGTAGGCTACTTAAAATTAGAAAAATCCCTTGAGAATTGACCGAGAAATAAGGCTTTGTGCGTCCACCGAGGCGGCGCCAACACCCAGGCAGCATCGGAGCTTCATCCAGTGGTCCCCCGGCCCCGCGGACCACCGCCTGTCACCCCGCCGTTCAGTGGGCACCTGGGCCAGCCTGCCAGGCCCACCGGAGCCCCGGGGAGCCACGGACAGCAACGACGCGCCATTCCCCGCATTAATGATTGAATAATATCCTACAGAACAGATGAAATCACGTAGCTGTAATGTAGGCTATATTGCTGGCTTAATTTGTTAATTATTAGGAGCAATAAATATAGTCTATACGCCTACTTGATTTAACAATAGGCTCAAAAAAGTTGCCAAATTACAATGGGTCACTGTGACATGGCTTATTTAATCTAATCTAATCAAAGCTTTATAGTATGCCTTGGGGTAGCTCACCAGATCTGCAAACTCGCAAGCATGCATGTTGTGTAGTCTGTAGACACACCTCGTTGTGAGCTTGTAGATCGGCAATTTTTCGCAGTTTGGCTGGGGTCTGTCTTGTTATCAAATGATAGCCTATCGTCGGCCCAAAACTGATGGACATGGAATATATAGCTACTGACAAGTCGCACAGTTGTGCACGACGCTGTCTGTCTGTCTGTCTGTCTGTCTGTCTGTCTGTCTGTCTGTCTGTCTGTCTGTCTTTATTTAGATCAGATTGGTCAATGAAATGCACCTATTGTCGCGCTGTTGCATTCAGTCCTATTCCTATATCATTATCATCATCACATAAACAATCCATATGTGTGCGCCTGGCGGCCCATGGGCCTATAAGATAGCCTAATAGGCTCCAATCGCTCCATATACAAGTGCTTAAAAAGGCTTAAATAGGCCTACTTCTAAAATGGACAATTTCTTATATCCCTTTACTCCAGTCCCCTTAATTTATCTGATGAAGGATATTTTGCTGTGGTTTCGTTATTCGTAGGCTATTTATGATCGCAAGCCAAGAAGACAATTAAGGTGGCGTTTCCAAAACGTTTCTGGACACACACGCACACACTGACACACACACGCACGCACACACACGCACATGCACACATTTGCGCTAAGTTATGTAGGCCTATTGCTGCAACCAAATCGCCCCTCTGGAAAAACGAATATACACGTAGGCCTAAATGAACTCTGAGTGGATCGATCGCTCTCTCCCTCTCTCTCTTTCTGTCATTTGTTTCTTTTCCTAAATAAATAAGCAGCAGCAGTTAACGGCTGCATGGCGCTGTCAACTAGGTCGCTTTTGGCTGTATCCATATGAACCTCTCCCTCTGTCGATGAGTAGTTACTGGTAGTCTGGTAACTGTCGTTTCCATTCTGTGTAGAGCAATGGTTGTGCCAAAGTGCACCAAAAAATGAGAGAAAAAGAAAAAAGAATCATGATCATCATAATAACTCATATTTTCGCCGCCTAAAAATAATCACGGCATGCATGCATGTATGCAAGCAAGCATGCGTGATGCCAGATCAATGGTTGTGATGCCTGCTCTGTTTAATTCATTTGATATGTGGGTGGTGCATTGAAAAAGCGCGCAGTCGGGCACAAAATGGGTTGCAGCGGCGGCCTCTCTCTCTCTCTCTCTCTCTCTCTCTCTCTCTCTCTCTCTCTCTCTCTCTCTCTCTCTCTCTGAAACGCAGCTTACTTCTCGTTCATGCGTAATTTGGGGCTCTTGGACAGCTCTCCAAAAACCCATCAACATTCAGAAGGCCTTTTCTCAAATTCTCAATGAATGTCTGTTTTACTAATTTCTAATTCTCTCCCACCGTCCCCGTCCCCTGTGACCCAACACACACTGTGCGCACATCTACCACATAACGGTATTCGAAACTAAGTTATGATGCCAGACAGAAAACATCCAACAGCAGCTTTCATCCCAGAGGGACACTTTACTTATATGCTTTTTATACATTGTATTATCTTATATCGTTTTGTCTACGCACTAAATTAGAAACCAAATTAAACAAAGTCCAGGCTTAAGATGTGATCTTTCACAGCTGAACTGGCATATTTCTTTCAAAGTATAGACATGAGATTTACTCCACGGTAAAACAAAAAAACAATGGAATTATGAATGATTATTAACATAAAAATGTAGGTATAACAACGGTATAGGCCTACTGATGCACAATGTTGGTCCCAATTCAAGTTTTCAAATGTATATAATCAACAGTGCACCCCAGCAAAATTGCGGCGCTTATCGCGGTCGGAAACGGGCGATCAAAAAATAAAACCAGCGGCGTTAAACCCTGCAATAAACCAGACAAATTATATAGAGCCTATACTTAGTTTAGCAAGATATTAATGTATATTCAACGTCTCTCTCTATCTTAACCTGGCTGTCTCTCCTCTCGCCCTCCCTCTCTGCTCTATCAATCTCTCCTCGCAGCCCAGGCTTTCGCTGCGCGTAAAACGTCTCCATTTGCCACGATTTGGCCTGCAATATTCTATTTTAGGCATAGCCTATAGGATACATACAATATTTCTCCTCACTCCAGTGGCACTTTCCTTTTATCTGACTCTGTGAGCAAGAGAGAGAGATAGCCTGATCAAGTGGGAAATCAAGTGAGAAAAAGAGAGCGAAAGCGAACAAGATTAAGAACGACAGAGAGAAAGAAACAAACCCACAGCTTGTTCGTGGGATGTTTAAATTCCCTATACTTGGCAGTTATGCGTGAGGAATCTATGAATGAAATCTCAACTTTTTTAGCGCAGGGCAACCACGGAGGTGTAACGAGCGCGACAAGTGGTCACAGGCTCGCAGCTGTTTCGTTTTACTGTGGATTGGAGCACTGGGCATTGCCTCATCATGACAATTTAACAAATTAGACAAATAACACACTATTTAACAGCAATATTAGCCTACTAGTGATCTGTCCGCTGGACCGCTGCGTAATAATGCCCTGATCTTTCTCCATTCTCCAGCTCTCCTCATGAAATACATGGCTGCAGTAGCCTTACATTAAGAGGCCTATAATGTAGGCCTAGTATTGGAAGCTAATAATTAAAACAGCGGCGAGACTAGGAGGAGAACCACGTATCTGTCTGTCTACACCCCCCCCCCCTCCTCTCTCCTCTCTCTCCCTTTCTATCTCTCTCCGCTCCTCGCTCCGTGCGTATCATCCATTTGAAACACACACAGAGAGAGAGAGAGAGAGAGAGAGAGAGAGAGAGAGAGAGAGAGAGCCTTTCATACACAGCGAGCAAAACGATCTCTCTCTCTCTCTCTCTCTCTCTCTCTCTCTCTCTCTCTCTCTCTCTCTCTCTCTCTCTCTCTCTGGAGAGTCCCAAAAATCCAGCGCTGGGCGCAAGGCCGCGCCGGGAGGCCGCACCGCCGCAGGGCGCTCGCTCCGGCGAATAATCCAATCAGACAGCAAGCAGCTGAAATTAAATAAAATACATTTATAAATAAATGATAAGATCACAAGAGACCAAGATGACTACATTCTACGTTGGCCATTGGGTATATATTGCTAACAGTTAAAGGCTAGGAGGCTGTAGGCCTACTCACCGATCTTATAAATTGTGACGAAGAAAAGGCCGCTGCTCAGAGCTGAAATTAATAACTAAA
>NC_137832.1:59201597-59231597 GCF_963921795.1 Nannobrachium achirus
TCGGTGCCGCGCTGTGAGCTTGTATATCTGCTATTTTTCAATAGATAAAGTTATTAGGGCCCCTCCACCTTGGGCCCCGGTAACTCAGTCCCACTTTCCTATCCCTTGTGACGCCCCTGGCTCCCGGAGCACTTTTGAGCAGCCCCTTCATAGTCATCATCTCAACCTTTTTGGAATCACAACAGGAATATTACGGGAATATTACCTAATGTTCTTGGAACACGCCCCACGCAGGACCTCTAGGTCGACAACCAAGGCGGAGTCAGGTCGTTTGGCTCAGCAGGAAGCAAGGCTTTTGGGTAATCAGAGTTTGGGGATTCTAATTAGGCCAATTAAGTCCTAATTACAATGTAAACACGTTCTGCTGCCAGAATCCTAGACCCCTAGAGTGAGGCCTCTGTACCATAGCATCCCATTCTGCTCCTCTCTCTCAAAAGAACAGTGTGGCCCATATACTGTGCACTCTCACAGCTCAGGTTAGAACTAATATGGAGCAACTTCTGACATACATAAATACAGTTTTACTTGCATTAAAGAATTATTATGTTTTAAGCTAAAAGGGTATCCTTTTATCAGTGCTATTCAACCTGCGGACCGGGGTCCGCATGCAGCCCCTGCGGCATGTCTATGAGGCCTGTCATGGTCATACCAATAAATATATTGTGTCTACTTTCAGTGTGGACAAATAATTTCTGTTGTAACCTTTCAGTTTCTCTCCTAAACCACAATAGGAAATCATTTTTGACTTGTTTTATAAAATACTTTTGCTAATTTGTTTGTTCTAAAAGAAGAAACGTAATCTTAATCATTCCATGACAATAGTTTTGTTCAATGAGGTTTGGCCTTATAGATGGAAATGTGGCTGCATGTTTTCTGTGCTTTCCTTAATTTTTAGACTACTCATGAAGTGTGTTACAAAATCATTTGCTAAATGTCCAAAATTGGGCCGTCAATTTTAGCTTGTGGCCCTTGGACTTTTTGTATTTTGCCGAGTGGCCCCTGAGCCATATCTTAAGTTGAGTAGCCCTGCAAATGTCAGCCTCTTCACAGGTGCTGTGGCGAGTGGTAGCAATGATAACGTTTCAATTTTGGAATTCCTTTCAAAGTATAAAATGTTCCTCATGTTTTTGTAATTAATTGTCAGGATCTTAAGTTGACAACAGAGGGTGACAACATTTATTTTGTATGATTGTCCTGAATTTGCCTCAAGTCAACTGACATACGCTGCGAGTTTGTGAGCCCAAACTGTGGAGTGGCATCAAAATGATTCATTGATAATAACACAATTGGTAACATCCCCCCAAAAAAGGGCCTTTTGTCATGGTACCAACTGACAACTTAACATCTGCCAGAAAAACACACACCAACTATACAATAATATACACATACAAAGACTCCCTCACTGACCTCCGCCTTCCTACCCAGCAAGGAGGGGAAATGGAAGGAGCAGTGGTTTCCAAACATTTGAGCTCAAGAAAGACCCAAGGAGAAATTAGACATTTGCCCGTGACCCAAACTAGTGAAAATAACAGATCTGCAAGTACAGCTTATAGATCGGCTATTGTCACTGCTTCTTAAACATTTGTTTTTCTAATTCATGGAAAAAAAAATGCTTTTTTGGTAATGTTTTTTGAAATTATTTAGAATAACAATTATTAAAAAAAACTACATGTACAGTAGGAAACAAAAAACCGGGGACCCATAAAAATATGTCTGCGACTCACAAATGGGTCCCGACCCACTGTTTGGGAACCGGTGGGATAGAGAGAAAGCCAGCTGGCCAAGCCCCAGCTCCCGCTATACGGAGGCTCAGAGACAGGAGACAGAGGAGGAGGACCTCTGTAGAGAGGTAGCAGCATTGGTGACAGCGGTGTCAGGGTACCTGTCAGCTCACACAACCAGCCTCTCCATTCAGCAGAGGAAGGACATGGCTGGCTCAGGTCAAAAGGCCATCATCAACGGTTGTACCTTTGAGCGGGAAGGAAAAAAAAGAAAGGATAGAGAATGTGAGGCTTCAATTTTTCCCACTCTGGCTCTCTCTAATAAGACCTCATACCCATGCCCTCTCTTGGCAGAAAGTCCAAACGTGCTTGGCAGTGCCCTTTCGAATGATTAGACTGTGAACTATTTCAGTCCCTGATGGTGAGAAAAACCACGGTAAAATAAATAAACTGGGGATGGTGTTGGACCTGGACGAATAGCATTCCACTGTATGGGTGATACAATGGAATGCTACAAAACATGTTCCAGAGTTGACCGCCAATACAATAGTACCAAGGAATGGCATTATTATATACTATATGAAAACTACTGACTATATATTATGCAATTAAGCCAGAAAAAACTTGCGTGCGGTCAGGCGGAAACATTGTATGTCCAAATCCTTAACTTTTCAAGAAATTTCAGGCAAAAAGAATGTATTTCTATGGATCCACTGTAGTTATGATTTATATTGATTAAATGATTACATATTTACAGAAAACACAGACAGATACATTCAACAATGTGTACATGCTGTCATATGCCAACATTTTGCTTTAAATATCCAAAACAGCCAATCACATGTAAATATCGGTCTTGACATTCACCGTTGGCAGTATAGCTGATATTTATCTGATCCAATTTTGAGCTGGCTATGTTGGTGTTTTGGTTATCTGCAGCCTACCAAGCTACAAAAAAGCGGTAAATAATGACAAAAAAAAAAAAAAAAAAAACGAAATAAACAAATATCAGTATCATTTTTTTTTTAATCCCACGATTTTTGCAACCCATTTTTCTCACCCGGTGACTACCTAACCTGTAGTCCTGGTTTCCACTCTCCCCCTGCCGTGCCAGGGGACATTGGGGAGCACCCGGCTGGCTGGGGGTAGTAAGTATAGAAACCAGGACTACTGCATGTTTTTGTGTGGGGGCCTATGCCCAAGGAGACACGGGGAGAACACGCAAACTCACCACAGAAAGGCCCTATCGCCAACCCCACCTAGGGTGTGGGTGCTGATGACGCGGGTGGAGGAACACGCCCCCAGCGCCCACAGCTTCCCCCGGCGGGAATCGAACCCAGGGACCTTCTGGCTGTGAGGCGAAGTGCTAACCACTGCACCACCGTGCTCCTAAAATATCAGTATCAGTGTCTGTTATCGGCTAAATTGTTATTTTAAGCATCGGCCAAGATTTTCCATATCGGTGCATGCCTGGAGTAGTGAAAGTGAAAGTTGAACACACAAAAAGCACACATTTGTGCATGTTTCTGACCTTCATGACATGTTACTAAAAATTATCCCAACCTCAATGAGCCATTTTATATTTGATTACTTTTAGTATATTTGGGGGTCCTGGATATATATATACCCTTTCATGCCAAGCCCACCTCTAGTAGCACATAACCACTCTAATTGTCATGCCACTTCCCATTACCCATGTCATCCCTCATGCCACGCTCCCATAGCCATGTGCCGGGCCTGCCTGGCCAGCTGCTCACCAGAATGGGCTGGCAGGTGAAGAAGGGCACGGTGTCGCCGTGCCCTGCCTCTCTGTGTCTGCCGTAATAACAATTAATATCATAACTAAAGTTACTGGGTGTCACCTGTGTTTCTGGGCTGGATGACAGCTCATTAAAGGGACTTCAACCATTGTAACTATACTTTAACTTTAAGCCTGGCATTCCATGTCATGTAGGCGAATATAAAAACGCCTTGTGGGCTTGTAGAGTGGCCTTTGTCTTAAAGTTATACCATGTAACTTTTTTTATAAAACAAATCTTAAAATTGTCCTAACTGTTAAATCGCTAAAGTTTTAGAACACCCACTCCGTTATTTTCAGCTTCAAAAGCCTTCTCTTTATATGTTTTCTATTAGCCGTGAGGGGGGGAGAATTTCGCGGCAAAATGACGTCATCATACACTACCGGCCAATCACAGCGAGGGTTATACACTGCCGGCCAATCACAGCGCATCTTGAAGTGGGGTCGCTAGGGCGGCCATATTTGTAGTCTCCCGTGTGTCTCTATACTCGGGTGAACGGTGAAGCATGGGTGAAGGAGTCTGTTTCTCCGGAATGCCTGAACGCACAGGAACCAGGGACCCCTCTAAAGATAGATCTCGGCGAGGTGGAGGCGGCGAAAAACGGCCAAAAGACGCGGACGCGACCGAGGTTTGCTATAGAGCTACTGACCACTAGTTGAGCAACTTACACAGTATAGCTTTGATTTAGAATTGTTTGTGGTTTACTGGCTCAGCGGTTAGGTGGCTAACAGAATGGCAGGACTACTGTATCCAGTACATCCATATTTGGACAAACTAAAATAAAACATATTCGATTTTGTTTTCAACATATCTAAGAACAGGATTGGGACATTGACATCCGTTAAAAGTGTTATTTGTTTTAATTTCATGCTGTAGCTTTCATTTTACGAGAGTGTCAAACATTTCCCTGTGTAGCAAATAGATTCATGCCTCGTATATTATATATATAGGTCTTTCATGAACTGAGCGTAAGTCAGCATGGCACTGTTACAGTAGATCTCTCTGTGAGAAAATATGTGAAATACAACGATAAGTAAATGAAGAATACATTCGAACAGCTTGATATTAGACAGCTTTCGTTCTGTCTCATTACCTTGGCAAATGTAATCTAAGACCCGGGCAGAAGCTCGCTCCACCACACTCCCCGTGGTAATATTTTCGCTTTTTCCCCGTTCCTGAAACTAGCTGGACCTGACAATGCTACCACCCCCACCTGCCACCCCTCTTTCGCACAAGGCTGAAACTATATTCGGCAAATGAGGCAGGGAACGGAGTCCACGGTTGACTGAGGCGAGGGCTTACAGTAGGTCAGGTCCAGCCATGAGAGAAGAAATTAGAATTGTTTGGTAGTACTGTATGGGAGTGTTTCACCATGATGACCTCACTTCCTCCCAGGCAGGTCTGGTCTTCACTGGCCGGTCACTGTAGCGTGACCTCATGGCCAGAAGGAGGGGTGTGGGGTGTGGGGTTCAAGTTGTTTAGGCTGGCTGCAACTCAATGAATGGCCAATCTGGCGAGGATGCATGCAGAAGAAATGATATTATGACTCCCAAGAGTTCATGTCCTGTGTATTTGATGCTTATCCATACTACAATTACACACACATACACACACACACACACACACACACACACACACACACACACACACACACACACACACACACACACACACACACACACACACACACACGTGCACGTGCATGTGCACACATGTGTGCATGTGTGCACAAATAACTTGCAGGCTACATGAGTGGTGCATATGGACATATTCATGCAATATCTTTTTATATTAGGTTAAATCCACAATCTGGAGTTTTATGTCCATTTTCTCTCGACAGAAAGGTAATGGCAATGTCCAATCCAGTGTACCATCTACTTCAAATAACTTTATTGACATTGTCAACCAGTAGGTGTCACTGGCACTGTGTCAGTATATAGGTCACAATAAAATGCTTCCCCCTTTTTAAAATATATCTTTTGAGCTTTTCTGCCTTTATTGATAGTACATGAGGTTGATAGGGAACAGTGAGAGAGATGGGGAGTGACATGCAGCAACAGTCATTGGGATTCAAACCAAGTTGTTAGGCTGCATTAGAGCCCGTATGTGTTACGTGCCTGGCACCCCAGATCACAATTTCTGAATGGAAGAGTAAGGCTACCATCTCCAACCGCTGCAGATGTGCTAGATATATTGTATTAACACACTACATGCAGACAAATTACTGTAAGTGCCATGTTGTAGCTTTAAAGGTGATACACCATGCATTTAAAAAGTATTTATGTCATATTGTTTATGTCCCAAAAACGTTTTTCAAAGGTTTGAGGCTAAATTACCACTCCTGAATAGAGAGCCTCTCTCATTTTTGAATGGCTCTCAGAGCATTTCAGCTGCAGTACCACCTTTGGCCTGAACTGCGCGACCCCCCCCCCCCCCCCCAAAAAAAAAAAAATCTTTTCGAAAAAAAGAATATTTTGAAAAAAAATGTTTTTTTGAAAAGAAAAAAAAAAATCTTCAAAAACAGCCGATGATGACGTCACAATCGGCAGCAAATCTGGATAGCCTGTTTTGAGAACCCGTGGGATACTTTTAACCTTCGCCTTCTCAAAACCAGAGAAAGACACAACGGTCAGAAATGGGACTTTGTGAGGATAGAAGGTGCTAGTGGGACCCCAAAAAAAGGTTTTAAAATAGGAAAAGTGAAATTTCATGGTGTATCACCTTTAAAGAGCTGGAGCTTTCAGTCTCTCACGGCTGACAACTTCCACCTCAAGTCCTGCACAGGAAGCTGTGATCTGTTATTAACATTAATGAAAATAATTTAAAATGTCTTTTAAAGAATTAAGATCTAAATATTTGTTCTCTTCTATTTCCTGCAAAGCAGCAAGCTAGACAAATTTGATTTACAGTATAGGACTTATTTACGAAACTGCAAGGACACAATGGAAGTAGGGGGAGGCAGGACATCCACTTTATTTTCCGCTGTACAAACTGTTAGGCGGAAGCATTTGAAAACTGCAAGCCAGCCAACAGTCTGTCTCGGGTCTTGACAGACTATAAAGCTTTGGGAGACGACATTGTTAGAAAATGTGTGACATGGTTTTAACAACTCGGGCCAAACTTCTCTGGCTGTTGATCTTCTAAGCCCTGCACTTGTGTCACTGTCGCTGAATGAATAAAATACAGCCAGCACAATAACAATAATGACACAGTCTGCATATAATCTGTTGGGCTATACAGGCAACAATGTGACAGTGATTTTAAATTAGACACAATATTTTCATCCCACTGTCACTAACCCTTTAAAGCTATAGTAATCCAGGACTTTATTTGTTTATATTTCCTTTTAGCCCAGTTTAAGGAACACCTGAAGTGTCCCTCTTGGGATAACACTGTGCCCAGACACTGTCACTGGCATAGGTGTCTGCACGAAGAATACGTTTATTTGAGTTGGGATGTGTCAGGACGGAGGTCCGCGCCTCTTACGGCTTGAGGAGGGCGCAGGGTGGTGTCCCAAATGTATGCCCTGTCCCTTGTGAGTGAACCAGTGGAAGGGGCTGGCAACTGCTGTGAAGCCCTACAAGCTGGCGACAATGGGACTCCAGGCCCACCAACCTGCATAGTACTCAGAGGTTCCTGGCAGATTGACTAGCCTTTTACGGCAACTTTAGTTGGGTCTGTTGTGAGTGACCCCCTCCTGGCTCATGTAGTCTCGTGCTGTGTGAGCGAGAAGGTTGTTGAGGTAGAAGACCACACACAGCACAGTTCTGAGGAACTCTGCCCCGGACCTTCTCCATTAACCATGCACTCAAACATGGCAGGGGCAAAGTTTGAATGGCATGGCCAAGAATTGACATACCCCCTTGTCATAGTGGTTGCAGCCTAGTCAGCTTCCCCTTTCAGATGATATTGCATATCCTATGCATGCAATAGACTACCTGAGCTACTGTAGCAAAAGCAAAAGCAATACACAAGGTTTCTCCTTTGCAGCATTGCCAGATTTTGCAACAGAAACAAGAGGCCAGGTTTACGAAAATGAGCGACAATGGGACACCAAGCCCAGGAAACTGCTGTAGTTGACTAGTCTTTTTACGGTCCGTCTTGAGTGACCCCTTCCCTCAGTGATCGAGTTATACCCACAGAGCTATGGGAGCCCTATTCTGGCGGCGCCGAAGGCGCCGCCAGAATAGACGGCGGCGAAAAAAAATCGGGTAATTGCGGATATAAAGTCGCCTAAAACGGGTACTTTCCTATATTAAATCATATTAAATCGGGTATTTCGCGGATATAAAGTCGGCTAAAACGGGTATTTCCTATATTAAATCATATTTTTCCTTTCACAATATTAATTCGGGCTTCACATTGGCTATGTTGACAACTCCAGGCAGTCTTTTCTGTTCATATTAACTCACCATTATTGCTCAGCCTCCAGTTCCCAATTCCTCCATCTGATGATCTGAGCTCTGAGCCATCCAGCCAAAAGTTCCCGTTCTGGTAGCATAAAGTCGGCTAAAATGGGTATTTTTCTTTCTCAAAACAAGGCGGGTCGGGTTCATATTTATTTACTAAAAAAAACAATGTCACGGGCACAGGCTACAGTCTTGCTCACAAGACAGCGTTGTTTGGTTGTTTGTTGCTGTCCGAGTGTCCGCCTTCCTTTGCCGTCCGGGCCGTGGCTAGAACAGACACTCGACGCAGTGGTTCCTAGCTTATGGGGAAAGAAAGCCTGGTAGGCGAGGTTAGGGGAAAGGTAGGAAGTAGGAACCATTGCAGCGAGTGTGTTATAACCCGGACGGTAAAGGAAGACTCACACCCCACATTAAATGCGCCTGATTTATAATAATAAAATTAATAGTAGGATTAAACGGTGTGATGTCATTGTTTAGTCTTACTGTCTAACATGTTTATTTAGTATATCTAGTTAACATAAATAATATAAATTCTTCCAATGGAACATAAAAAAAAATAAAAAATAAATAAAAAAATACACACTTAGAAAAAAAGAGACCCCAAAGGGGGTTGTTGACTATGGGGTCCCAGACTTTAACTATGGGAGCTAAGCCCCTACTGGCTCCCACATAACTCGAACTCTGCCTTCCCTGCTCATGTGGTCCAGTTCTGAGGAACCCTGGCCAGGCAGGACCTTCTCCATTTACCACTCAAACATGGCAAGGGCATCGTCGCAAAGGTTGAACAGCATGACCCAGAATTACCATACCCCTCGTCATAGTGGTTGCAGGCAGCCTGAGCCAGACCAGCTTCCCCTGATGATATTGATATTGCATAGCACCAAATAGCCTATACCTACTGTAGCAAAAGCAATACACAGGTTGCCCCCGTAGAGTTATAGGTTGCCCCTTTGCAGCATAGCCAGATTTTGCAACAGAAACAAGAGGCCGGGTCTACGAAAATAAGCCCTAAAGAAGCATTAGTCGAACCACTTTAACTCATGTGTGTGTGTGTGTGTTATATATATATATATATATATATATATATATATATACCTGTATATATATATATATATATATATATATATATATATATATATATATATATATATATATATATATATACCAACCTGTATATATATATATATATATATATATATATATACCTGTATATATATATATATATATATATACCTGTATATATATATATATATTTATATATATTAATGTGGTATGTTTTTGAAATTATTTAACAACATGAATGAGGTGTCCCTGGACCATGGCACAAAGTAGACCTAGGCCTATAGTTTTCAGATTTGAGTCTGCGGACAAATAGCCTATATAGGCTACATAATTTGTGGGTTCTTGACATGAAAATGTTTGTGATTTTAAGTAACATTAGGAAGCAAGCCCAAATAAGCAACTATACAAACGAACAAAAAAAAAACAAGCCCAAACTCGCTTATAATAGATGCCTTAATGGTCCACGTCACATTGATATAAACCAGTATGCACACGCCGATCGGCACCAAATGAACCCCACCGTTCACTAGGAAAAAAAACCGTTCATAGGATGCAATGGATGGCACTCGTGTTTAAAAATGCATTCCATCAAACTTTCAGATGCCGTTTTTCTCCCAGTGTGGAGGAAGAATGCGTAGGATTTTTACTGTAAATTCTCACTCTTGAAATATATAATCCTTAGTTTCTGTTGATTGTAAACAATAATAGCGATTCAAAACAGTTGTCCTTCAAACCCCACCTCTATTCACCGTCATCAGAACAGAGGGAGCGCTCCTCTTGATCACCCACCCGATCCACTGGATCACCAGAGCGAGCGTCTACTGCTTGCCCAGCTGCAGTCCATGAAGCCTAATTATGCTCCGTCCTGCGACGGTGTCGCACGCAGACCTCCAAGCTCAGAAGGGTTGCATTGGTGACGCGATGTGAGTTTGTATATCAGCTACTCTTGACGCGGAACACCGTTGCGCAATGAAGTATACATGTCTCGATAAGGGCGCTCCCATGGGAGCACCTCACTAGCACACAAGAGGAGGTTGAATAACCAGTGCTCCCCAAAACAACAGGTTTGGGGATCTGTTGGGAATTGATTACATGATACAGTCAGCTGTGCATTCAGTCTCAATGTTTGTAAACAAATAATTGGCCTATAACCACACTTGGCAACCACTTGAATGGCAACCACTTCAATGTCACGAGCGAGCGCCCCCGTTTGCTTGCCTACAGTTGCGCGCTAACTCCAAACACATTTCATGTGTGTTTTGTTGTTGACCAAAGAAAATGAGAAAAGCACTCAAATGATGTTTTACACCTTGGGAATTAAATAAATAAACGCGTTACCAACCTAACCCCAATCCTTATAGTAGGCCTACTTTAAACCAGCAAACGGCCAAGGAGGAATGCGAAAATATTCTTCTGCTTTGTTTGGCTGTCACCTGTCAGCTGTTTAATTTTAATTTAACTGCGTAGTAGTGGACTCTGGAATTCAATAATGCGTCGACGCTCTGGGAGTTAGCAAATATCTTGGGACATTGATCACTTACAAGAAGACCACAGAAGAGGATACAACTCCACTATGAAACTTTAGCCAAAGTTGGAAAAGGAGACATGAACACAGGAGGATGCTAAAGGAACAATGCAGGTAGGCCTGTATGTTCAATGAGAACTCATTACAGCCAAACGTTCTGTAGGCTACAGCCAGTGGGAAAAGTAGGCCTACTCGTTTTACTTGAGTAAAAGTATAGGCCTATAGGCTATACTGCAATGTAGAAATACTCTGAAGTAAAAGTCCGGAATTCAAAATGTACTTGAGTAAAAGTACGAAAGTATTGGCATCAAAATGTACTTAAAGTACCAAAAGTAAAAGTACAACGTGTTTGAAAATAGCAGATCTACTGACGCATTGTGAGCTGGTAGATCTGCTATTTTCAAATAGCCACGGTCTAGAATAGGGCTAAAGTGCATTAATGTATGTTTTATAATATAATCATTTATATCTGAAAAGTAACTAGCAACTAAAGTGTTCAAATAATTGTAGAGGAGTAAAAGTACAATATTTGGATCCGAGATGTAGTGGAATAGAAGTAAAAGTACTGAAAACTGGAAATACTCAAGTAAAGTACAAATACCTATAAGTAAAAACTGTACTTAAAGGAGGACTTCACAACTTTTCAACCTGTCTTCATATAATAGGTCCTCATGAATGTTCATAATAAAATATCATTTTTTTCCCCTACTCAGTCTGGGTCTCATAGGAGAGCTGTCAAATCCTTCCACCGGTGACATCATCGTTTGACAGTTTTTTTTTAAACAATATTTTTGAAAAGAAATATATATATATTTTTATTATCGTGAGAACAATGGCTTCCACTTTAACATTGCAACTTTTCAGGAATAGAAAGCCTGCAGTTTCTATTAGCTTGCATTTCCCATTGATGATGTCACCGGTGGAAGGATTTGACCATCCCACAGCTCTCCTATGAGACCCAAACTGAGTCGATTTTTTTAAAAATATTTTATTATGAACATTAATAAGGACCTATTATATGAAGACACGTTGAAAAGTGGTGAAGTCCTCCTTTAAGTACAGTACTTAAGTAAATGTTCTTAGTTACTTTACTTTACACCACTGGCTAAAGCGAAATGTCATGCAGGGGAAACCCATTGTATATTCTATCTGGAGGACTTGAGCTGATGTCTTTCCTAGTTTGCTTTGAATTTGAGTTTGAGGTTGGTTATTTGAGGTTGCTTACACATAATTATGTAAGAACCATCTATATCTATCTATGTAGCCTACTGTAGTAGGCCTATAGCCGCAAATTGCAATACTAGCCTTTATTTTATGTTGAATCTAGGGTTTGCGATACCTCCCTGAGTCCCATTGGTATAATGCATCTGTTGTATATTTTGAGACACAGAATTAGACTGAAAATGAGTCTTTTTCTGGAGAAGAAGTTGTTGAGAGAGAGTAGGCTACATGAGTTCCAGGATGGAGCCCTAGCTCAAGATGTTTTCATGGCTGCTATTGACTGAAAGTAGCTCATTGATTGATTGAACACTTTATTAGAAGTTTGCATAGAAAAAAGTACAGTTTCATGACGGTACAGTTAACTGGTACAAGGTCAACTAAAAGGAGATCCTAGGAAAGCACTTGGCTTATTTGCACAGGAAACCATTGAAGTATCTCATATAACATTGAATGACAGACGCAGGTCACAGACGGATAGAACACAGTACTATGCAGTAGATATGGTCAGGAGAAAATAATAAAACAAATAAACAGACAAAAAAAAACAGTGCAAAAAATATGTACAGGGTAAATATAAAGAAGGGTCAGGGGAGGGTAAGGCTGGGCTAGGTTTGTTATTGCCAGTTGCGAACAGCTGCCGCATGTAAGTGGTTTTTCAGGGCGATTTTAAATTTCATAACATGTCTACGGTGGGTTTTTATAAAACAAACACTTTGCAGATAGAAAGAGGATAATTCAAGCTTTCTGTAAAGCCACAATTTTGGTGAGTTTCACGTCATTTAATAAAATCAGATAGCAAAACAACTTTTTCTTTTTCTTTTCAATCTGGTGTTGCAATTTGCGGCTATGGTAGGCCTACGCCTCAGTATTGATACTGTAGTGATATTTGAGTGATGACTGGGTGTTTTCACAATATTGAAATGTTTTTGCGAAACTATCATTGTTCATCATGTCAGAATGTTCAGAAAATTGTTACTGCAATACAACCTTTTTAGACCAGTAACAGTCAGACAACATTTGTAATATCCAATAACCAAATCCCAGATGATCTCAAGTCTGGCATATACATTTTTGATTGTGTATTCATAGGCTAGCCGCAAGCAACTATTAGATCCTATTTTTATTATTATTGTTTAATACAATCAGATAGGACTTTTCTGTTTGGATGTATGGGCTGTCAAGGTTTGGTATTGCAACTCTAGATTCCAGGTATTAGAAATAGAATCTACGAGCATGCTTGCGGCTATTGATATAGTAGACTCTCACCCAGTTCTGCTCTAGAGCACTGTTTCCCAAACACTGGGTTGAGACCCATTTGTGGGTCACGGACCAATTTTTATGGGTCACGATCCAAATTTCTTTTCCTACAAAAAAATAAAAAAATATATATTTCAAAACCTTTTCCCCTCCCCCTATTATTCTAAAGGTTTTTTAGAATAATAATAATTATTCATATCATTTAGCATATCATTTAGTTATGCATACACGCACGCGCACACACACACGCACGCACGCACGCACGCACGCACGCACGCACGCACGCACACTCCCTGAAAAGACTAATTGTTCCAATTGTGTTTTGGAACAGATAAAGGATTTGGTGAATGGAAAGATGCACTCATGACGAGGAGATTTAACTCTGCGGAAACATTGCCTGCATCTCTACTGATCGGTGAGTCAATATAAGTCTAAATGATCATTTATTTGGGTTCAATGGCTGCCGTGCCGCTTGCTGTTTCCCCACTCACCTATGATAATTTAACCTGGTGGCCTGAACGCAAACTCACCTGCCAGTAACCTCGCCTACCAGGCTTTCTGGGGGAAAGCCTGGTGTTCGCGCTTTGTTCGCGCAAAATCAAAGCGTCACTTTGATTTGGTTCCCCCCGTTTGTTTCCCCAATCCCTATTAACTCATTTCTAGCCGATCCCGAGTATACTCGTGAAAAATACTCAAGTATTTAGAGTGCCGATCCCGAGTATACTCGCGAAAAATACTGTATATAGAGTAACGCTGGCGTTCTTACCCTAGGGTCCGTTGGAAACGATTGGCACGATTGGACTCGCCGATTCATCATCATCACGGATGCACGTGCACAAAATAGTAATCCCTTAACATGGAGGCCGACGGCCGATCTCATCTTTAATGTCCATTATCTCCAAAAAACACTTTAGAAGCCAAGGATGGCATTAGATTCTCGCTAAAAAAACACATGTTGAAAGGCAACGGTCGGCCATTACACAACCGCATGTGGATGACGACCGCTTCCGGAAGTGTTTACGCAATGGCCTTCTGGCCTTCAAAATAAGAGAACGGTCGCGGATGAGCGCCTGCGAGAGGCACGGGAATATTTTGGGTTAAAACTGAATCCGGTTTGATCTTTCCGGCAAATTGTAGTCCTTTGAGTACTACAACATGACATGTTGTGGTTTCCGCTCCAGACCGGTTACAACCCCGAAAAGTGAAGTGTGAAGTTTCATGACAGTAGCTGTAGCTGAAGGTGCAGCAATTGTGGACATCCTTGATGTTTAGGAAGTATTTATGGAGCTGACCGATTTGTATGCAGCTGATGCCACGACTACTTATTGAGGTTAGACAACACACTCCATATTTGGGCGTACTGTAGCTGCATTGAGTGATGTCAGAGGTCCTTATGTTGTCATAGTGACATGGCCGTGGTGGTTAGGGCTGTCACGATTATGACATTTGACATGACTATTATTTGTCCCTCAAATAATTGCGTTTAACGATTTAATTGTGTTTTTGTCATTGACAATTATATTTCTGTTTGGCTTTTAGGCTTTTAAGTTGCACATGGTACTGTAGATGACATAACCTAAATATACAGAGAAATTACTGACATATTTGACAACTTTATACTTTAAAAAAGAACATTGATAGTGGAAATAGCCGATCTACAAGCTTGTGAGCTTGTAGATCTGCTATTTCCACTATTTTTGACTCATTTTTTAAATATATGAACGTTTTTCAACATGGAAACGATTATGACGATTATGAAAAATAATCGCGATTATGTCAAATAATCACGATTTGACGATTATTATGTAATAATTGTGACAGCCCTAGTGGTGGTTTGTTTATGGCTGTGTCAGAATGTGGCAAATAAATAGCTATCATCTGTTGATTATATATTATATTATTTTTTGTTGGTTTGCTTTAGCGAATTAATTAAAGCCTACACGCACAAAATAGGACGTTCGCCCTGCATCCACCACCTCTAGATTCAAGATAAGAACATGATGAAGCGACCAGTTCCCCCTTTTTGCCGGACATAAACTTTTATTCGTCTGAATAATAATCTATAATACGTGGTTCATAAAACAAATTGTCATTATAAAAGACATAAATGCATTTTGCGACCAGGAGACGGGCCTTTGAGTGTGAGCTAGTAAAAGGGGAGGAGATGCCATAGCTAGGTGTGTAGAAAGAAACCTTCCCCTAGTCTGCCTTCACTTTTATAGCTGACCTTTCTCTTAACCCATTTAGGTCTAGAATCATTGAATGCTTTAACCGGCGGAAAATAGCAGATATACAAGCTCACAGCGCGGCACCGAGTGCCGCGCTGCGAGCTTGTAGATCTGCTATTTTTGAAAAAGTCGTGAAAATATGTGCAAAATCTTTGAATATAATGTATTTTCAAAGCGAACGTTTGTAACTCAAATTTTGCTTCTGGGTGGTCCCTGGAACTAGATATTTTGAGATGGGGGTCCGTGGCCAAATAAATATCATTTTGGGGGTCCTTCACATGAAAGGGTTTGAGCACCACTGACATAGTAGTCTCTCAAGAACAGACTATAACTGAGCTCCAGTTGAAGTGAAAAGGACCTTTTCTTTGACGATGGCTGGCCAGATTGCTGACATAGTTTTTTCCAAAAACCTTAGAAGGATTCAAAAGACACAAAATTCTAATTTTCACGATTTTTCAAAAATAGCAGATCTACAAGCTCGCAGTGCGGCACCGTGAGCTTGTATATCTGCTATATTTTTATATTTAAAGCATTAAATATTGCGTCATAATCATGTTCAGGCCTAAATGGGTTTTTAATTGGCTTCCGTGTCTTTACATTGGGATTCTGTTGGTCTGCCAGCCACGTAATTCCTCCCTCCTTCTATAACAGCTAAGCGTCTCTCTCTGACCCATAAATTGGAAAATTCTTTTATTATGGAGATGAGATTGATTTTCAAATTGCAAAAAATTACTCGTATCACTCACACTTGCTGTTTACGAGGGCCTTTCATTTTCAAATACGTGGCATAAAATTAATTTAGTAAAAATGTCTTTGGCTAAGCATAGTGCAGGGTAATTATTTTTTTCAGAGAACAAATTAATGGAAAAGTATTCTTTTTCAACTTGGGCTAGGCCTATATATATCAGAAAAGTATAGATAATCAATTTGAAAATTGAAAAAGTATACACATGCTATAGTTTTGGTAGATATAAATATCGACTCCTCGTTAAAACCAGCAGTCATTAGTTCTCCTTAATTAGACACATGATCTTAGACAGAGACAGCCACAGACAGACGCACTCACGCATGTACGCAGGCACACAGGCACACAAGCACACACACTAAAAAAAACAAGCGTTGAAAACAGAAATGATTCCCGCTTGTTCCTTTACATCACCCATGCTGTTGTGTTTAAAATAAATCCATTACACGTGCATTCATCTACAATCTATTACACTTAATAAGGTTTATAACAGTATACTGTATATCTGGGGAAGATCTGTGTGTGAAGGTGTGGTTGCGCGTGCCATAGCCTTGATGTATTGATATGTTTATTTCAATTTATTTCAAGACCCCATCCTGGAGACTCTGACCCGCGAAATCAATACCTTCATTTATGGTCCAACACCTTCGATCAATTCCTCCCCCCGTTTCTGCCCGGCGATGGACTGCCTCTGAGTGGACACATGTAAGCAGCAGCTCCAGAGCCCTTTTTTTTCCTGCTGACTGCTCCCCGTGCTGCTGTGCACTGGGAGGTAACGACCGGCCTCTCAAATCCTTAGATTGGCTTCTGATCATCAACCCACCCATTATTCCCCAGCTCTCTGCTCTCCTGCCCTCCGTTCCCCCCCCCCCTGCATTCTCCTCCAGGGGTGTCACGCCAAATTCTGGGCCCTGGGTAGGATTCAGCGATTCACTCACATTTTGTGCAACTATCAAAAAATAGTAGATATACAAGCTCACAGCTGCAAGCTTGTACAGTAGATCTGCTATTTTTGTAAAATCATGAAAATTTGTGCGGAGTCTGAATATTTAAAATCCTAAGGTCTTTAAAAAAAAACTATGTCTCTGTCAGTGGTGCTCAAACCTTTTCATTTGAAGGACCCCCAACATGATATGTATTTGGCCACGGACCCCATCTCGAAATATTTAGTTCCAGGGACCCCAGAAGCAATATTTGAGTATATTCAAAGATTTGCACACATTTTCACAACTTTTAAAAAATAGCAGATCTACAAGCTCGCAGCACATCACTCGGTGCCGCGTTGTGAGCTTGTATATCTGCTATTTTTCAATAGCTAAAGTATAGAATAACGAAGGCCCCTCCACCTTGGGCCCTAGTAACTCAGTCCCACTCCCCCCCCCCCCCCCCCCCTTGTGACACCCCTGACCAGCACCGCCCCTTCCGATGTTTTCCCTGGCCCAGAATGGCCAGTAGTAGTAGTATACTGGCTTTGAAAATGAACTTTAAAAAATCTGTAATAGAAATAGAGAAAGTCTCTGCTTTTGTTCCTCTAATTCTTGCACGCGCACATCAAGGAATTGTTCACCCCAAAAAGTACTTAATTTTTTCCTAAATGTTCCTATAAGCCAATAATTCGAGGACCGCTCACCACCATCGCTCACCCGGTCATCACATTGGCTCAGGGATACGACACAACCAAAAGTTATCCATGTATTCCTCATGCTTCATGGGGTGGGTAATTGATGGGAAATGTGTACATTTTGGGTGAACTACTCCTTTGGGCATGATCGATGATCTAGGTTTGCTTCCTGGACCGGCTCAGGTTAAGAACATACAGAAGGGTAAAAACAGGGCTGCAGCTAATACAACGAATAATGGGTGTGTTAGATGTAGGTGTGCCATTGCACAAGCTTTCACAATTATGTGTACTACTGTTTATGCTTGCACATTGGCACAGTAGGTACTGTAGGTACACCCTACTGTATACACCCATTATTCATTTTATTGACTGAAGACCCTGTGGCTCACCTAGGGACAGATGTGGGTATTACATCTCCACACTGGTCTGGGAACGCCTCGGGATCCCCCAGGAGATCGCTAATGTTGCTTAGGAGAGGGACGCCTCAGTAGCTCTCTGCTGAAACTGCTGCCCCCGCGACCCGACTCCTGATAAGCGGTTGAAGATGGATGGACGGGCCAAAGCTGCCTGGCCTGCCATGGCTTTACTTTTTTACCCTCTTGTAGCTTATAAGAGATAACAAAGTATAAAATCGGGCTTCATTCCCCATTAACACATGGGAAGCCAAGGTTTCTAACATTTCTAGCTGTTGCTGCTGCCGTCGTTCACTTAGGCTTTAATTTTGAAGAGCCTCGGAAGCTTCATGAGTGTCCACTGACGATTGAGGAGGATAATCCATTTGTTTACAAACGCTCGCGAAACTAAAATCCAAACCGGGGCCGACCATCGCGGTAAAGTGTTGCCGTGAAAACAGGCAGATCTCTGCTTCCCTGGCGTTCTTCGCACCTTATTCATAGATAAAGCCCTTTTTATGTTTCAGCATAGAATAGAAATAAATGCAGCCTAGTCGCACCATTTTGTCTCTCTGCGAGCCACGCTATGACGTATGGACCAGGGTCTTTCACAGACAACACAGGATGCATGCAGCTGCATGTAACCAAGTTAACCCTTTGTCTCGTTCCTGAACGAGACAACTCCTTTTGGCACAGCGACCTCCAGTGGCCGTATCTCGTTACTGAACAAGTTTGGCCCCTTGGGTGTTAAGGTGATCGTTCTGGGATTACAATTAGAATTATAGAAGCATGTGGAACGCTTTGGTGAAACACCCATATGTATAGCTTTTGTCACAAGCCTCCTCTTCTGTATCTCTCCTTGTTTGTGCCATCATGCTTGGCGACAAAAGTGTCATCACACATAGCGACAGCTATATGTGATCTCATTCAACTGAATTATGGATGTGGGGTGTTAAAATATGCCGTGGCAGCCGGCAGCCTATTGACCATGCTGCAGTATTCAAGTCCCAACCAACCAACAACATTAAGCACAGGTTTTAAGAGAGCGTTGCCCCAGAACTCTGGTGGTGGTGAGGCGATATCAGACTGTTGCCCAGGTCAGCTGCTTTTTAGAAAAGCATATGGTAGAGGGAAAGCGAAGGGTTTCTTTATTCTGCAAAAAAAAAAGGGGGGGGGGGGGCGTGCGTGCATGAGCTGGCAGTACAGCTCAAGCAGGGCCTTTGCCTCTCCTGGATTTATTAGCCAATTTCCACTACCATTGTCTTTCACTTCAATCTCAGAAGTGAGGGTGCACCGGGCGGAATATAGGGCCGCAATCATCGGAGTGTGTGGCGACAAAAACCCCCAGCGCTCACACCTCGGAACTCAATAGATATTCATGAACATTCTCGTATTTAGCCCATTTAGGCCTAGAGTTATTGAATGCTTTAACCAGTGAAAAATAGCAGATATACAAGCTCACAGCGCGGCACCGAGTGCCGCGCTGCGAGCTTGTAGATCTGCTATTTTTGGAAAAAGTCGTGAAAATGTTTGCAAATCTTTGAATATATGTATTTTCAGAGCGAACGTTTGTAACTCAAATTTTGCTTCCGGGTGGTCCCTGGAACTAAATATTTGGAGATGGGGGTCCGTGGCCAAATGCATATCATTTTGGGGGTCCTTCACATGAAAAGGTTTGAGCACCACTGACATAGTAGTCTCTCAAAAACCGACTAACTGAGCTCCAGTTAAAGTGAAAAGGACCTTTTCTTTGACGATGGCTGGCCAGATTGCTGACATAGAAACATAGGTTTTTCAAAAAACCTTTTGAAGGATTCAAAATACACTTATAGAATCGGGTCAAAATTCTAATTTTCACGATTTTTCTAAAATAGCAGATCTACAAGCTCGCAGCGGGGCAGTCGGTGCCGCGCTGTGAGCTTGTATATCTGCTATTTTTCAATAGTTAAAGCATAAAATAATGATACACAATATGTGTACCCGTTCTAAATGGGTTAGAGAAGGAAATAACTTAATACCGACAGTGTCGATGGAATAATAGCCATTTCCTGCCTGACTTGCAGCCCCTCAGAAAATGAAATTGCGCCGGCCGTCATTTTTCTTGTCTGCTGGGTGTTTCCGCGCCGGGGTCCACGGGGCTGCAGCTACGCTCCCTGCATCGGAAATGAGGGAGAGATGGAGAGGCGGAGAACGAAAAAGACAGAGAGGAGGAGGAGGAGGAGGAGGAGGAGGAGGAGGGGGAGAGCGAGATGGCGCGGAGAGCAAGGCTGAGCGGGCGATACTTGAGGACGGCAAAGAAAGATAGAAAGAAAGAAAAAGAAAATAGGGCGGGAGAGGATCTGTAGTTTACCTTGATTTACAATTGATGCCGAAATGGAAAATAAACTAATTTAAGGAGAAGAAAAAAAACGTACGGGAATTGTGATGTTTATCGTCGCCTTAAAACACTTAACAGCTAGAGATTCTCCCTCAACCCCCCGTCCTCCTCTGAGTTTTTGCTGTGGTGAAAGAACCTCCTGGGCTGCAGTGTAAACAGGACAGAAGTCGGGGACCGGAGCCCAGAGATGCTCCCTGGCCGAGCCAAGACAAATATTTCACTTGCAGCGTGATTAAGATTAATTACCTCTGTGAGGGCTTGGAGAGACAAGAAGCTGTAAGGCTACCATGTTCACAGTGGGGAGGAGAGATGGGGCCTATAGAGGCGGAGGGCAGGGGCGTCAATTGGGTATGGCAGGGGTATGCGGCTGCCATACCCTGGGTCCAGGGGGGAAAATAAATGTTACTTTTAAATATAAATCCATGAATGTCTCTTTGTCTATCTGTGCTGGTTATTATGTTGTTAAATTACAGTAAAATAACTACAAATGCAACATTTAACAAAATGGTCACTTTACAAGGTATTATAATTATACTCTCCACACTTGTATTTCTCCCCATCTTGACAAAATGGTATATTCCCAGGTTCCGCAGGTCGGCTGCACAGGTGCAATGCATTATTGTTAATTTTGGCACGTTTACTAACATGCCAAGTTTAGCTGCACTTGAACAACCGTTCCAGGCTGCCATATCCTAGCCTCGCAACAGCCAGACTCTCCCAGGGGAGAGTCTGGGAGTCCTCCGTAGACAATGCATTACGCAATGACGTAGTTACTCACTTTGACTGACAGGTCCAGTCAGTAGTCATCAGCGCATCAAAACATCGTCGGGAGAACATCAAATACGTCTTTTCCAGACAGAAATTCCAAAGGTGCAAACTGTTGTTCGTTTTTAAGTTATGAGATGCCGTTGATTTCAGATAAAACTTCGCTTAATGCAGCTTTTATTTGCGTTTTGTGAACTCGCATCGGACATGGGGTCCGCCATGTTTGTTGTCAAAATGCGAGAGCTGTAGCAGCCGCTCGACCAATCAGGAGCGGTGTGAGGTGGGTTCGCTTGAAATGCAGCCTTTTGATTGGAAATTAGAAAAAAATTGCTAATAAAGAGGCTCAATGGGAGGGACACCAGACCGAGAAAGGAAGCACATTGGTGATGACGTAGCCCGGGATGGCTTGCGAGGCTAGCCATATCCAGCCCTAGAAACCGTAGAAACCTGTGTAAAAAAACTGACAAAACTGTTTTTTTTTAGACATTGTGAAAATAGCCGTTCTACCTGCGAGGCGTTGTGAGCATGTAGATCTGCTATTTTCACAATAGAACTGTGTTATACAAAATGTAATGCCTCTTTTCCATGAGGACTCCCATCTTTGCCATACCCTAGCTTTTGCTGAACTGACGCCACTGGCTGAGGGAGGGAGAGAGAGAGAGAGAGAGAGAGAGAGAGAGAGGGAGAGAGAGAGAGGGAGAGAGAGAGAGAGAGAGAGATGGCAAGAGGAAGAAACAGACAGGGGGGTTGTCTCTACCAAAAGACAGTAGAGATAATTAATTGACATGAATGGATGCAGGGTCTGTGAAACACAGCATTCTGGGAAAAACTCTTCTTTACCATTGCTTGGCCTTGTTCATGTTACACCCAGCCACCATTCTTATGAATTAACCATCTCTCTCTCTCTCGCTCCCTCTCTCTCTCTCTCTCTCTCACACACACACACACACACACATTCATGCATAGAGTGTACTGTGCTATCTAAAGGCTTCTCTCGTCCCTTTCCCGCAATTAGACTTCTTGTCTTTGACTTGCTATCCTTGCTCACGGTCAACGAGACCTTGTTTTCGTTCAACTTCCCTCTGAACACGCGTGGTACTTTGGAAAACATTGTGAACCTTGTTGCAGCATCATGGGTTTGTGTGGCCTGGGGTGGTCTGTTGAGCTGTGATGATGTTGGAAAGTCAAGTCAGTGTTGTACCTTTATAACTACCACTGGAGTCAGTGTTGTACCTTATAACTACCACTGGAGTCAGTGTTGTACCTTATAACTACCACTGGCGTAAACACAAGACATGAACACTGTGGGAGACGAGGAAAGGCTCCGTCGGGTGATTTCGTTTTTCGGGAGAATCGGCGTGATCGAACTGACAGTGGGTAGGTTTTGGGATCCATTAGGATTTTAACGATTCCGGTTCCTCTTAACTTTCCCTTAACGGTTCTCTTAACGATTCCTATAAGGGTTAACTGAGTTATTGTGGTCCTTGAAATTAAAAAAAGTTAGAGAACTGGTATTCATGATTTAACAAACCAGTTGGCTGAAGCCGAAGCTTATTATGCCCAAATTAATATTTAACTAGAAGCTCAAGGGTGGCCAAGCGTCTAGTCGGGGGCCGGCCAACTCGGGAACGATGTAATTAGGGAATGAATGCCCCGCCCTTGCAATGCAAACACCATTATACCTGTTGTCATAGGACCCGTTTTGACCATCTGTATCTATCTGTCTGCGTCCATTTTATGCCCATATATGGAGATCTCTGTATCTGTCTGTCGGGTGGCCGAGCGTCTAGTCGGGGACCGGCCTACTCGGGAACGATGTAAATAGGGAATGAATGCCCCACCCTTTAATGCAAACCGCATTATACTTGTTGTCATAGGACCCGTTTTGACCATCTGTTTGCCTGTGTCCATTTATGCCCATATATGGAGATCTCTGCTGACACAGTGCTGGTTCCAGAAAACTCTGATGTCAGACATCAGCTCCGCATACAGAGATTCCAAACCTTTCGCGTATCGGGTCGAGTCGAGGCCGGGCACTTGTAATTGTGTCGTGGACGTGAAGTATACATACCAGCTCTGACAGAGTGATAAAACCGGTTCGGGGGGGGCATGGTGGCGCAGTCAGAAGCGATGTCGCCTCACAGATAGAAGGTCCCTGGTTCGATTCCCGCCGTGGACACTGAGGCGCTAGGGGCGTATTCTCGCCTCTGCCGGTATCAGTGCTCATACCCTTGGTGAGGTTGGCAAAAGGGCCTTTCTTGTGTGGAGTTTGCATGGTCTCCCCATGTCCCCTAGGGTAGGTACCCTTGCAAAAAACATACAGTAATCCTGGTTACTATACTGCCCCCCCCCTGGGCACCTGATGGATGGGAAAGGAACTGGTCAGATTGAATAATGTGTTCCTTCCAACCCCACCCCCCCACCCCCGTCAGGTGATGAGAAGGGGCCTGCTCACTCCTCATGCACTGAAGGAAGCATGAGCTCAGTTCGGGGCTCTCCACAGGTTTGCAGAGGGAGAGTAGTGCCCAGGATTAAAGCTTAGGCAATTGGAAATGGGTTACAAAATCGCGGGATAGATTTTAAGAGATGGGTTCTGTAAACGGTTCCAAATGTGATGTACTGTAACTGATTTTGCCAGGCGGCTTTGTGATATAATCGTTCACTTTGTTAAGTAGCAGTCTAAGCTGGCAGTCGGCCAGAGCAGTCGCTTTTTCGCTCCGTCCAGGGACAATGAAAAGGAGGGATACTTTTTCTTCTTTTTTTCCTATTGTTCCTTGTATGGTTTGCCGACTCGTGGAACGCTCATAATTGTATATACGGAGAATTATGTGCGGAATGGAGAGGAATCACGCAGTGTTTTTTTTCCTCCACGTTGGATCGGAGCCAACGTGCGGAATGGAGAGGAATCACGCAGTGTTTTTTTTCCTTCACGTTGGATCGGAGCCAAAACATCTCGGCTTCGGTAAACTGACGGTCCTTGGGTCGCTGCTGCTGACTAAGAACAAACCCCAGATAGGCAGAATGGACAGGCGGTCCATCATTTACTTTATTCTGCTTCTTTCTGGTGATATTGAGGTTCATCCAGGGCCCGTAGTCACTCGGCAAGCCGCCCGTCTCACGAGGGAACAACAACTGCTTTCGGAGACAAAGAACCCCAGCGGTGGTAACATCGATACGGGTTCTACTGGTTACGAGTGCTATGGCTGCCCACGCGGCTCTCTACAGCAAAGCCCCAACATTGAGGCTACTTGTGACCAGCTCGCGGCCGTGGTTTTCGAGCCGCCGCCCGATAACAACAGCGCCGACGTGGACCTGGATGTCCCCCTGGATGTCCCCCTGCCGCCCCCCCTCGTCACCGAGGATGTCCCCCTGCCGCCCCCCCTCGTCACCGAGGATGCTGGTGCCCAGCTCGCAGCCGCTGGATCGCCGGAGATGTCCGTCGAGCCGGATGCCCCCCCGCTGGTCCCGCCACCCCCCAGGGATCGTGATCAGTCGTGGCTGGCGCAATATCTTGGCTTTGAAGCTGTCGGCGCCGCTACACCGACCCCCCGTGCGGTCGAAAAGGCATGGATCTCCTCCTGTTTGAGCTCACAGTCGACACAGGAACCTGAGCTCCCCACCCCCACCACCGCTCCCCCACTTCAGCCTCAACTACAACCGGACTATGATGACCACCTCCCCCCCACGACAAACTTTCCTGTCTCGGTCGTAGACAAAGAGCCCCCCAGCTACGACGATGGCTCGATTACTACAGAGAACATGCACTCTGTTGTTTTTGCCAAACCAGGACTTCATCATGTCCATTTGAACATCAATAGCTTGAATCCCAAAAAACTGGAGTTAATTAAGGGAATGTTTCATGACGGTAAGGCAAAGATTTTATCCTTCTCTGAAACTAAACTTGATGACTCGTTTACGGATGCTAGCATTGAAATTGCCAACTATACTGTAATCAGGAATGATAGAAACAGGTATGGAGGCGGAGTTTGCATGTATGTACACAATGATGTCAATTTTGTCCCCCGTCCAGACTTACACCACAGTTCACTTGAAACTGTATGGATTGAGGTAATCTTTGAACATGCCAAAAACATACTAATATGCGCTGTCTATAGACCACCTGATCAGAATGATTTCTTTGAGCTGTTTGATGAGAGCTTAGCAAAGGTGGACGGTACCGAGTGTCACATTTTGGGCGACTGGAATGTGGACATTTTGCGTAAAGACGCACCCATGTTCAAGTCCTTTGATGGGTTATGCAAGCAATACAGCCTCACTCAGCTTGTCACAGTACCCACCAGGGTGACAGAGCACTCTCAAACCCTCATAGATCTCGTCGTAACCACTGACAAGTCCAAAGTCACCGCTAGCGGGGCTATTGTATGCGGTCTTAGTGATCATTATATGATCTACTCTACCCGGAAAATACACAAACCCAAAGCTAGTGGCCACAGAACTGTCGTTGCTAGAAGCCTGAAGAACTACTCCAGTGAGGCTTTTAATCTCAAACTAGCGGGTGTAGACTTTTCCCCAGAGCTGCAGTGTACAGATGTCGAGGAAGCATGGTGCGGTTTTAAAACCAAATTGACCGATGCTCTAGACGACGTGGCCCCCTTGAATACCACCAGGGTTAAAGCCCGCCAAGAGCCATGGTATAACTCAGATATTGCAGAATCAGCTAGACTCAGAGACAAAAAATACGATGAAAAACGAAAGTGCTGCAAAAAGCTCAAGAAAAAATTCAACCATGACCTCAAAAAACACATTGAGCATCTTACTGCTCAATGCAAGAGACTTAGAAACCAGACAACCGCCCTAGTTAGATCCGCCAAAAAAAACTACATCGACGACAAAATCGATGAATACAAAAACAACCCACGAGACCTATGGAAGTTGCTTAACAACCAATTAGGCTTAAAATCAAAAACCATATGCCACAACATAAACATCAAAACGGACGCCGCTCTCATTTCTGACAAAGGTGAAGTGGCTACCCATTTTAACAAAACCTTTACCACCACAGCCCGTTCACTGGTCAAAAGACTGGTCGCCCCATCTGGGCGGTATGGTGAAGAATTTGTTAATACATTCTACAAAAAACTGGGCGTCAGTAAAGACAGCTTTAAACTTTCCACAGTGACAACTGATGAAGTGTTTAAAAAATTGAGCGCCCTACCTCAACACAAGGCCACTGGCCTTGATAAAATCCCAGCTAGATTTCTCAGAGATTCAGCCGCCACCATTGCTCCAATCATTACCCACATAATTAACCTTTCCATCGAACAGGGTCATGTCCCCCAGGACTTCAAACTAGCAAAAGTAACCCCCCTGCATAAAAAAGGTAGCAAACTAGACCCTGGAAACTACCGCCCCGTTTCCATTCTTAGCTCCATATCCAAAGTCATGGAGAAAATAGTCTACGAACAGATTGCAAGATATCTCGATGAGAATAATCTGATTTACGAGTTCCAATCTGGATTCAGAAAATCCCATTCCACTGACACATGCCTTCTCTATTTGACTGACCAAATCAAACGCGAAGCGGATCAGGGCAAGTATAGTGGCATGGTCATGATGGACCTCCAGAAGGCATTTGACACCGTGGATCATGCTATTCTGATTGAGAAACTAAAAGCCATCGGTCTTGACAGCGCAGCAGTGAGCTGGATGCAATCTTACCTGGTGGGGAGGGAACAGGTGGTGGAGATTAACGGTACCCTGTCCCCCCCCCTCCCAGTAAGCTGTGGAGTTCCCCAAGGTAGCATACTGGGACCTCTGTTGTTCCTAATATACGTGAACGACATGGCATCTGCTTGTGACTGCAACCTGTTCCTGTTCGCGGATGACTCGGCTCTCCTAGTCTCGGGCAAGGACCACTTGCAGGTTGAAAAGACACTTAACTCTGAACTGAGTAAGATCTGCACATGGCTTAACGACAACAAATTATCAATTCACCTGGGCAAAACCGAGTCCATCCTCTTTGGATCAAATCATAACCTCAAAAAGGTAGAGAACTTCACAATCAAAGTGGGTGACAAGGTCATAACACGAAAAAACGAAATCTCCTACTTAGGATGTATCCTTGAAGCTAATCTTTCCAGCGAAAAGATGACTTCAAAAGTAATACAAAAAATCAACCAACGAACTCGTTTCCTACAGAGGATCGCCCCAATGGTCAACTTCAACACACTGAAGACCATAGCTGGTGCAATAATCCAGCCCCTCTTTGACTATGGAGTCCACGTATGGTATCGTGACGCCCCACAAGCCCTAAAAACTAAACTCCAAACAGCCCAAAATAAACTAATTAGGGTCCTGCTTAACCTTCCCAATCAGACTCACCTCACCGCTACTCACCAGTTAAGAGTGGGGTGGCTCAGAGTAGATGACAGAGTACAGCAACTTGCAATGGGCCTGGTGTACAAGATACACTACACCACTATGATACCCAAGTACCTGTCAAAATACTTTAAAAACGTTAAGGATGTCCATAATTACAACACCAGAGGCAGTGCCACAGATCACGTTCAACCCAGAGTCAACTCAAAGAAAGGGTCGAACTCGTTCTTCTGCTACACCACAAAAATGTGGAATGCCTTACCGAAGGCCATAAAGGAGTGTGGATCACTAGCATCCTTTAAAATTGCCCTAAAAAACCACTTACAGGCAGCAGCCGTTCACAACTGGTAAAAACCTAGCCCAACCCTACCCTCCCTGCCCCTTCCTTGTATATACTGTACATACTGATTGTTTAGACTTACTGTTACCTGCCCCTTCCTTGTATATATTGTATATACTGTACTTACTGATTGTATAGACCTACTGTTTTCTTTTTTTCTTTACATATCTACTGCATAGTACTGTGTTCTATTTGTCTGTCATTCAATGTTATATGAGATACTTTAATGGTTTCCTGTTGAAATAAGCTTAGTCTTTTCATGGATCTCCTTTTAGTAGACCTTGTACCAGTGAACTGTACCGTCATGAATCTGTACATTTTCCTATGCAAACTTCTAATAAAGCCTTCAATCAATCAATCAAAAGCAAGTTAGGGGTCAAACTAGGGGTTTTTCATGAGCCTGAATCCAATGCAAGCATTTGTTTTGCACGAAAAACATTCCTTGGGCTAGAAAGGCCACCACAAAACTATGGTTTAGTGATGAGTCATCACTTTTCACCATGGTTTTCACGCTTTTGTGGGGGCCTTTCTGGCCCAAGTAATGTTTTTCGTGCAAAACAGATGCTTACAATGGATTCAGCACCATGAAAAACCCCTAGTTTGACCCCTCACATGCTATTTGAAGCAGATTTATATTTTTGTATTATTTTACTGTATAGAAAGTCAATGGGACCCCAACCCTATTTGTTTTTAATTGAGTGGCTAACTTGCTTTTCTGAACAAGTAGGTCCTAGGCATTGTTCATGCCAAATTTGGTGCTTGTATCACAAAGTGAACGATTCTATCAATAAATTGACTTGTAGCCGCTTGACTAATTCCACTTCCTCAATGTTGGATGCGGTTCCTGCCGTTCCCGACCCGTACAATGTTGTCTCTCAATCTGGATTGTCACATTTTAGCTTTGATGCGTTGTAGGGATGGGACGATATAAAAATGTCATATCACGATTATTGTGACCAAAGAAAAAGCGATAATCAAAATATCCCCAACATGCATTATCCTGGGGCGGAACATTTGCCCAAAAATAGCCGATCTACAAGCTCACAACGCGTCGCAACACGACACGTTGTGACCTCGTAGATCGGCTATTTTTTGGCAAAGAGATTTGGTAGAGAGTGGAAAAAAAGACTGTATCAAGTACGTATATTATAAGTACGTTTTACCAATAGAGGGTTTAAATGGTACCGGATATGCAGCTCGGCAAATAAAAGGTGAATTGATCCCAGTGCATGACAGGAGGACGATTTCCTAAATCACAAATTACATCTCCACGATACGATTATGGTGAGTGTTTGTTTTTTATCACGTTAAACGATAACATCGGTTATCGTCCCGTCCCTAATGCGCTGATCCTTTTCGGACCCTCTGGGTCTCATTCGCCAAACGGATGTCGTCTGGTGAGATGCCGTGTGATGGTGGGACGCACGCCAAGGACGGAAAATGTCCAAAAATATATTTAACCGTAAAGAAAGAGAGCAAAGATTGATCCAAAATAAGTTCACTAAATTAACACTGATGATTTTGTTTTGTTGAATCCCATCCAGAGAACCACATATTTTTGCTTCTGGCGTGAACCAAATAAGCATCTTATTTTGCACTCTTGTTATCTGGTAATGACGTGAGCCACGCTGACCTTCTCATATTTGTCCGTCTGGTGCTGTCAACAACAGTCTGCAGGAATATGAACAAATCACTATGTAACACAAACGGGCACAGCGCTGCTGCCGGCGGCGAGGTTAGCCGTGCCCCCGTGCGTACCCATACACCCTGTGTGCGTATCTATAGAGAGAGTTGGCAGACCAAACCCAGGAGGAGTGGGTGGTCTTTTGGCCACTGCTATGCCAGGCCTGTCTCTCTCTGGTGAGAGCACACAGACAGTAAGTAGTCTGTGGAGGAGAGACGTGCTATTTTTGGCAGACTTTTTGAAGGGAATGGACTGCTCTGTGAGTAGCAGGCAGGCAGAGAAAGATGGTGTGTGTGTGCGTGCGTGTGTGTGTGTGTGTGTATGTGTCTGTGTGTGTGCGTGTGTGTGTGTGTGTGTGTGTGTGTGTGTGTGTGTGTGTGTGTTTGTGCGTGTGTGTGCACGCGCATACGTGCCATCCTGTGTGCGTACACATGTGTGTCAGGGATAACGATGTGGATTTGTGCTGCAAAGAAATCTGTTTTAAATAAAAGTTAAGAGTTGCAATAATGAACGTG
>NC_137832.1:59236597-59290179 GCF_963921795.1 Nannobrachium achirus
GGACACTGTAAGGGTCCATTTGGTTCCATTTTTACCCTCGAGAGTAGGGATGGGACGATAAGCGATATTGTCATTTATCGTGATTAAAAAGATCTTTGAATCTTTAAAGCGAACATTTTTAAAGATAGCTTGATTTTGTCCCCCCTACAACATAATCATCAGGTATTATGATTATATATAATCATCAGGTATTATGATTATACTTGGAGGAAGATTCTTTTCAAAAAAGTCTACAGAAGGTGTTAAAATTATGTTTTTATGTGGCCACACCCACCTGCTCCTTTAAGTATGCCTGGTTGTCAGGTGGGTGGTGACCCAGCTGAAGTTAGCCACACCCACAGCTGCAGTTGAATGGTAAAAAGGGGAGGGGTGATATTATGATGTCATTATATCAGTGTATTTCATTTGGGCCTTTTGACTCAGAGGCGTTCGGCTGTCAGGAAGTAACCACAAATACACAGGGAAGACATATTTGCATATTATAACCACACCTGGGGGTCTATTAGAGTAATGTTAACTCCATAGACACATACAAAACAGAAAAAATACTAAACCATGGCACCACCTCTTTAACCCAAATCTTTGCTTCTGGGTGTCCCTTGAACAAAAATATTTTGCGAGGTGGGGGTCCGTGGCAGAATAGCCATGTCATTTTGGGTGGTCCTTGACACGAAAATGTTTGAGCACCACTGATATCGCAACATACGTTTTTCAGAAAACTGTTTGGATTTAGGAAACTATCTGTAGAATCGGCTTTGCGTCTTAATGAGTTAACCCATTTAGAACGGGTACACAATTTGTGTTTCATTATTTTATGCTTTAACTATTGAAAAATAGCAGATATACAAGCTCACAGCGCGGCACTGAGTGCCGCGCTGCGAGCTTGCAGATCTGCTATTTTTGAAAAATCGTGAAAATTTGAATTTTGACCCGATTCTATAAGTGTCTTTTGAATCCTTCTAAGGTTTTTTTTGAAAAACCTATGTTTCTATGTCAGCAATCTGGCTTAGCCATCGTCAAAGAAAAGGTCCTTTTCACTCAACTGGAGCTCAGTTAGTCTGTTCTTTAGAGACTACTATGTCAGTGGTTCTCAAACCTTTTCATGTGAAGGACCCCCAAAATGATATATATTTGGCCACGGACCCCCATCTCAAAAATATTTAGTTCCAGGGACCCCCCAGAAGTAAATTTGAGTTACTATAACGTTCGCTTTGAAAATACATATATTCAAAGATTTGCACATATTATTTTCACGACTTTTTCAAAAATAGCAGATCTACAAGCTCGCAGCGCGGCACTCGGTGCCGCGCTGTGAGCTTGTATATCTGCTATTTTTCAATAGTTAAAGCAGTCAATATGCCCAGGCCTAAATGAGTTGTTAATTGATTCCGGGTGGAGTTGAGTCCAAGTATTGAAGTGGACAAGTCCTTTGAACATTCATTGGACTTCCTTCAGCTGTCTCTCTCTCCCCCATTTCAGTGTCAGCAGTGGTCCTCAACCTGTGGGTTATTAAATTATTTTTGTGGGGTCCCGACTCCCCAGATGATGATCTTAATGTGCAACATTGTTTTCTCACTCAAAAGGAAACAAAACAACATAACGTTTAAGTTTATTCCGGTTAACAGCAGACATACAAGCTCACGTCGCGTCACAGATGCCACCGTTGTGAGCTTGTAGATCACACTCGGCTGCGACACCGGAAGCTGCCGCACACCTTCTGAGCAATGCACGATGGGACGTTGGAAAGTTGTGGATAGAGGGTATCTGCACATTTCTGCACAAGGTGACAATTTGAGCACTTTTTAATACCTCTTAAATGACAAATAGACGATCTGCTATTTTCACAATAGAACCGTGTTATACACAAAATGTAACTCCTCAACTCTTAGTGCTCGTCAGGGGGTGGCGGTCCCCAGTTCAAATATGAGTATTTTGGGGGCCTGAAAAGGTTGAGAACCACTGTGTTGCAGTACTGCACAGGTAGGCAGAGACGCACCTGGCAGATGCTGCTGACAAACACATCAAACACAGCATCTCCACCTCTCTCTCTCTCTCTCTCTCTCTCTCTCTCTCTCTCTCTCTCTCTCTCTCTCTCTCTCTCTCTCTCTCTCTCTCCCCCACAACAATGAGGTGATGGCTGCAGTGCGGTGACTGCTAAAGCAGTGTCAATGAGGGTGTGATGACGGAGAGTGTCTGTCTACATGTGTCTCCTGTCTGCATGTCTCTCCAAATGCCTCGCTTTTACCACCGCCACCTCACACACACGCACGCACACATACACGCACGCACGCACACACGCACACACACACACACACACACACACACGTGTGCTGTGCACACCCCCACCTCCACACGCAAGCTTACAAACTCATGCACACGAACGCAGACGCATCTACCCACACACACATACAAACTTCACACACCTCTACACACCCCCACACACACTCACGCGCGCGCGAGGCGACCTGCTTTTCTGCCCCCCCCCCCCCCTCTCTGTCATCGGGAAAGTGTTTTTAAAGGAAGGAAGTGAGATCAAACGCGGCAGGAAAAAATGCCTGTCTTGGCGTTCTTTTGACAGCCCCGCATCCTGAACCCCCTTTTTAAGGAGGGAGCAGAGAAGAAAAGAGAAAGAAAATAGGACATGTTTGGCACAATTTATGCAGCGCTAATTTTTCCAGCCCCCGCGTCGACTGTTTACAGAGTCCTGTGCTTCTCAAACCTCCCTCCCCCCTCCCCCCCTCCCTCCCTCCTCCGCCTCTCTCCATCTCTCAAACCACCAACTCTTCCTTTTACTTTTGTCTTCCCTCCCTCCCTCCCTCCCTCTATCTCTCACTTCTTCTTCTTGCGGTTTATGTTATTGTGATTTCTTTTTTTTCTCGTGTCACTAGTGAGCAGGATGCTCTCTCCCTTGGGGGTGTGGCTAAATTTACATCTCTCCATATGACAAACACAAACAAAGAGCCAAATAAATCAAATGTGAGGTGAAGAAAGAAAAGGAAAAAAGGGTGCTGAGGAGAGCGAGAGAAAGAGAGAGAGAGAGAGAGAGAGAGACTATGGAATTTTATCACCTCCGATTGTGTACTATATGTACAAGCATTGATCAGATCTTGACAGATTATGGCGGTTGCAACATCGTAGCGGTATGGAACATATAGGAACAGAATGAGTTCAGTCATCGTGTCATTTCTCACAACTGAGTTGTTTTTTTATTTTTTATTCCAGCAGTGGTGTGTGAGTCAAAAAAAAGTAGGCTAAAGTTAAAAAGGCGCTCCTGGAATCCAGGGAGTTAGATCACGAAGAGAAATAAACAATGGTGTCTGTTTAGTATTGAAGGAAAAATTGTTAGTCCCGCAACAACAAAAAACAAGCTGTTCTCAAAATTATTATCAAGGCACAATTTTCAGAAGTGAAGTTTTATTTTATTTTTTATTTTTTTTTTACTTCATTTTATTGATTTGTTTTGGCCTGCAGGGTATGATAAATTATTTTGAGAATGGCTTGTTTGTATTTATTTATTTATTTTAATTCAATATTAAATGGAGGCCATTGTCAAACTCTGTTCATCTGAAGCCCACACACGCGCGCACAAGCACACGATTTACGATATTATCGCGATAAACAAAATATTCCCAACATCCATTATCCTGGGGCGGAAACATTTGCCAAAAAATAGCAGATCTACAAGCTCAGTAGCTCACAATACGTCGTGTTGCGACGTGCTGTGAGCTTGTTATTTTTGGGAAAAGAAATTTGGTAGAGAGTGAAAAAAAGACTGTATCAAGTACGTATATTATAAGTACAGTACCTTTCACCAATTCTAGAGGGTTTAAGTGGTACCGGATATGCAGCTTGGCAAATAACAGGTGAATTGATCCCAGTGCATGACGGAGGACGATTTCACGATAACGTAAATCTCCACGATACGATTATTGTGAGTGTTTTTTATCACGATAAACTATATATAATATCGCTTATCGTTCCATCCCTATTGTATTCTTCATTGTTTGATAGCTCTTGTTTTGCCCCATGCATGGAAAAGAGAAAGAGAGCAACACACAAGTGGACAGAAACACCAGTCAGTCTTAACCCATTTAGCCAATAGAATTATTGAATGCTTTAACTATTGAAAAATAGCAGATATACAAGCTCACAGTGCGGCACCGAGTGCCACGCTGCGAGCTTGTAGATCTGCTATTTTTGAAAAATCAAGTCTTTGAATATATCTATTTAAAAGCGAACATTTGTCACTCAAATATTTGCTTCTGGGTGGTCCCTGGAACAACATATTTTGAGATGGGGGGTCTGTGGCCAAATGCATGTAATTTTGGGGGTCCTTGACATGAAAAAGTTTGAGAACGGCATAATTTAGAGGACGAATTTAGACGTCGGGTCAAAGATCGGGTCAAAGATATTCAAAGACTTGCACACATTTTCACTATTTAAAAAGAATAGCAGATCTACAAGCTCGCAGCGCGGCACTTGGTGCTTGGTTAAAGTGGTTAAAATCTAACGTGACTCAGGTGCGTTCCAGGTATTTGAGGGTTAACTATGTCACCTGACAGGTACCCATGGGGGACCCTAGCTGCTGCAACCAGGTGGAGGGGGGACGGGGGGACGTTCTGAAGGAACTAACACCACCCACACCACCCCCTGCCTCCACCACTCCTCCAGTTTACCATAAAAATTTCACTCATGAAAATTCATTTAATGGAAACAAAGCCCCAAAGGACAGGGCAACGGTGTTCCTCTGCTTGTCACTTTGTGTACTGTGTGTGTGTGTGTGTGTGTGTGTGTGTGTGTGTGTGTGTGTGCGTGGGTGCGTGGGTGCGTGTGTGCATGTGTGCGCGCGCATGCATGTCGCGCTTGTGTGTGTGAACCTATGTGTAGGGATTTTGAAAGCATCAACTACTGTATAATATCGTCATTGTCGGGTGGAAACCTTGTATGTCCAAAACCATTTGTTTTGTATTTATCATTTTAAAAATGGTTTAAACAAGTGAAAACAGACGATCTAGGTGCGAGGCGTTGTGTGCTTGTAGATCTGCTGTTTTCACTACTTTTGTGCGACGGCCTTTTATGGTGCAGCAGGGCTTTGCTTTGCGAAAAAATGTACAAATTTGAAACTTGGCGATACGAGGTTTCTGCCCCGACAGTGACGATATGCAATGCATGTATTCAGATGCAACATTTGTGTTCCTTCTTTTTTTGTGGTTTATTCTGTTTCTGTGAGAGTATATGAGCAAAAATAGTTTGAGGGGTTCCAGTTTTTGTGTGTGTGTGTGTGTGTGTGTTTAAAGGAGCTTGATCAGTGTCTTTCAAACGGTGTGTGTGTGTGTGTGAGAGACGGTGTGTCGCACCAAATTCTGGACCCTGCATGGTACAAGGATTCACTGTTATTTTGTGCCTTAACTTTTGAAAAATAGCAGATATACAAGCTCACAGCGTGGCACCGAGTGCCACGAGGTCCTTCAAACTGTTTCATGTGAAGGACCTCCAAAATGATATGTATTTGGCCACGGACCCCCATCTCAAAATATTTAGTTCCAGGGAGGGACCCCCCAGAAGCAAAATTTGAGTTACAAAATGTTCGCTTAAAAAAATACATATATTCAAAGATTTCCACACATTTTCACAACTTTTCAAAAATAGCAGATCTACGAGCTCACAGCGCGGCACTCGGTGCCGCGCTGTGAGCTTGTATATCTGCTATTTTTCAATAGCTAAAGTATAAAATAATTAAGGCTCTCCCTCCACCTTGGGCCCTAGTAACTCAGTCCCCCCCCCCCCCCCCCCCCCCCTTGTGACGCCCCTGGTGAGAGAGAGCGTGCCTGTGACGAGTGGAGCAGCCCTGCTGTTACTGGGCGTGTCCTCTCTGATGCATTATTAATTAGGTGGCGTTTAGAGTAACGAGCGGAGCATTTGAGCCCCCCCCCCCCCCTCCCACAGCCCTTAGTGACACGCGCACGCACACACACACACACACACACACACACACACACACACACACACACACACACACACACACGCACACACGCACACACACACACACACACGGTCCCTGGGAATCTGCTGTGTGACTGCAGATCATAGACTGTATAAAATATATGGACAAAGCGAAGCCATTGGTTTCTATGCAGCACAA
Source organism: Nannobrachium achirus (assembly GCF_963921795.1). Classification (NCBI taxonomy): domain Eukaryota; kingdom Metazoa; phylum Chordata; class Actinopteri; order Myctophiformes; family Myctophidae; genus Nannobrachium; species Nannobrachium achirus. Next base: position 59,242,740 of record NC_137832.1, read on the forward strand.
ATGACACAATATGGGTCCTTGGCATGTGTGTTGCCATCATAGATTGTAAAGGCACCAAAGGATGCTATTGGCTGCCAACGGTCACGTGCAAACGCAGGGATACATGGGAGAATGTGGTCGGAGCCTCTCAGCCTCCCGAAATACAGCACACGAAGAAGAACACAGCCGGCTGGTATCAGTTTAGTTGGCCACGCCCCCCCCGCAACTTTATCATTTATTTTAAAATACATTGGACCAAATTTTCGACAAAACGCATACGATGGTGATTGAAAGGCAATGTTTAACTAGCGATAGGAACCATAAAGTATTCATGAAAATGTTAATTAAGGTTAGAACACGAAAGGGGAAAATGAATGGGATCCAATGGAGAACAATTCTTTTTGCGATCGGCCGGGGGGGAAACAGCGCAACTAGCGGCCAATGATAGGAAGTTTTACTTCCGTATTGGAGTAATTTTAAATCGGCAGAACCAGGGACGTGCTGGGCCCCTGATTCAGCCCGGGAAAAAGAGTTGTAGAGGCCCTCATTGTGCGCTATAGAGAGAGAGATCTCTCTCTATAGCGCTGCTGCTACTCAAAGATTTGCCATTTCAGATCATGACAAGTGACAAGCCAGTGGGCCAATTACATGAGTTAAATTTTGTCGTTGTTGGGTGGAAACCTTGTATGTCCAAAACAGTTTGTTTTGTATTTATCATTTTAAAAATGATTTAAACTAGTGAAAACAGCCGATCTACAAGCACACAACGCCTCGCGGTGCGAGGCGTTGTGTGCTTGTAGATCTGCTGTTTTCACTATTTTTGTGCGACAGCCTTGAATGGTGAAGGAGGGCTTTACTTTATACAAATTTGAAACTTTGAGATACAAGGTTTCTGCCCGACAGTGACGGCCGTTCGGGAGTTGTCCCGCTTTTCCCAATGGCCAGCACGTCCCTGGGCAGAACTATGCCCCTGCTGCAGATCACAGGGAGCCACTCTCTCTCTCTCCCCCCGTGCAGGAACACCAGACTGATAATAACTGCCTGTTTCCACAGAGATCCATCCCCAAAATGGAAGATTAGCACATTTCAGCGTTTTCCTTAACAATTCACCCTTTGTCAAGTCCCGCCCATTGTCCCGCCTCTCTTCTTCACACCCATTGGTTACTGTGTCTTGGTGGGACATTCAGTGGGACACTCCATCCACTACCATTTCAATTAGCCAGTAGCTATGCCCCTCCCAAAAAGCTTTTGTCCAATGCTAGCTTAGGATAACTTCCTTGGCAACAGCCTTGGCAAGCTGCCGGTTGCTAAGCTAGCATTGGACAAAAGCTTTTAGGGGAGGGGCATAGCTACTGGCTAATTCAGTTGCTTTGTATTGTTATTCTGTGTGTTCAGTTCTAATTTCAAACTTGGTTTCAGTAAAATGGAGCTGCTCAGTGGCAGTATAGTGACTCAGTTTAGCGAAAACATAAAATTATGTTTTAGCTAATTCAACATAAAAAAGGCCGAACCAGGGCGGGACAAGGTAGACAGAGCCTGCTGGTTGGTCAGTTAGGGACCAACGGGAAGGCTGACAAAGGGTGAACTCCCTCTTTAACGGTCAGATTCCTTGGCGGTTTCCTTTAACACCCAAGGGGCCAAACTCGTTCAGTAACGAGATAAGGCCACTGGAGGTAGCTGTGAAGCTCATGAGAATCAAAAATACAATACAAAAATATTACAATATTGCACGAGCCCATTCAAAACAAGGATTTATAATACAGAAATGTCAACATTCTGAAGTCAGAGTTGCTTGAAGTCCGGTGAAGTCTGCAGTCAGTGAAGATTTGCTATTTTTACTCATTTAGATGGATCTGTATACTGTACTTACTAAGTCCGCTTCTTTGTTTCCCCTCAAACACCAAATCCCTTAGCCAAAAAAATAGCTGATCTACAAGCTTACAACTCGTTGCAAAGTGCCATTTAATCCAAATGTTTTGCCCCCCAGAATAGGGATGCTATAGGCCTTGGCATGATGCTTAAAGGACAGAGCTCAGCTCTAGTTGGCAGTAAAGATGGTTAAAGGACAGCTAGAGCTCAGCTCTAGTTGGCAGTAAAGCGTGTCCTGCTGTTTGGCTGGGAGTGGGCCAAGCAGGGATTCAGATATATCAGATTTCAATTAAGCACAGTTCATGAGGTCCATTGGTGGAGGTGACACAGCCCTCACACACTCTCTCCATCCCCTGCTCAGCCGCAGCCCCAGGGAGCAGGTAATGAGATGGCTTTCTATCTTGCCTCTCCATCTCTCCTCTCCTCCTCTCTCCTTCCTTCAGGGGGGGCTGCCTGGCTGGTGCTCAGGGGGCCAAGGGGGGCCCCTGTGTTGACACCTAGGGCAGGTGCTTGCTTGGTCCATTTGGCTCTGGCTCTGGCCTGCAGCCTCCAAGCATGTTTGGACTACTAGGACTGGCCGCAACGGTTTGCCCCTCCGGACTGCTCAAGGGATGTAGATAATGAATGGTGTGAAATAGTGGGGAAGAGAGTGTGTGTGTGTGTGTGTGTGTGTGTGTGTGTGTGTTTGTGTGTGTGTGTGTGTGTGCGTGTGCGTGTGTCCGTGTGTGTAGCTCCAAATTGTAAACAGGAAAAAAAATATCTATCTATTTGTACAATTTCTCTACAGACAAACATTTCTGAATGCTCCCTTAATGGTGTTTTCCTAAAACGTTGAATTTCAGTTTTTCAGTTTGTAGATTGGACGAGAATAGTGGATTCCTCTGGTCAAATCTATCAGAAGCAAAAGACAAGTATAAGAAAAGGAGGTCCCAGACCCGTTAGTGCAGTGGTTCTCAACCTTTTCACATTGCGACCCCCAAAATAATCATATTTTAACTGGAGACCCCCCCACCCTGACGAACACTTAAGCCCGTATCATAGTCGGGTCCGCGGCTTTACACCGCGGTGTAGTCTTTTCGAGTCTTTTTGAGTCATGAAACTACAACGTTACATCATTCCTCACGGTGGAGAGCTTTCCACCGTGAGTCCCAACACATCTCTCTGTTTTTACTATCAGACAGGCAGGCTCTACACCCCGTTCACTGATTGGTCGACCTGAACCGGTCTAGACGGGGTAAAGGACTTCACCGTGGGCCGTGACTATGATGGCCTGCACTTATTTTCTGACTTGAGGTGGAAAGCTTTCCACCTCAAATTTGCGGTGGATAGGTCTCCACCGTAGACTCTGATACGGGCTTAAGAGTTGAGACATTACATTTTGTATAACACGGTTCTATTGTGAAAATAGCAGATCTACATGCTCACAACGCCTCGCGTTGCGAGGCGTTGTGAGCATGTACCGTAGCTCTGCTATTTTCACAATTTCTGCCTCTAATATTTGACAATTTGGCCAATGTTTAATTTGTCATTTTAGAAGTATTAAAAAAGTCTTTAAATTGTCACTTTAGAAATGTGCACTTATGCTCTATACACTTAAACCTTATGTCGGTTTGTTTACTGTTGAGTGAGAAAACAATGTTGCACAATGTTGCAAGTTAATCATCTGGGGACCCCCCCCCCAAATAATTTGAGGACCCCCCCTAGCTGGGGGTCCCGACCCACAGGTTGAGAACCACTGCTTTAGTGCACTGCTCAATCACTTAAGCTTAATTTGTATTCTGACACCACTTGCGCACAAAGAAAACACATAGCAGGGTGAAAATGACAGCTCATCCCTCAATAAAAAAAATTATAAAAAAGAAAAAAGAAAACCAAGGGACTCCAGGAGGCTCCAGCAGGAATTTGTTGTTGGCTGCACAGCCGGCAAATATTCCTGAGCGTGAAGAGTGACTTAAACGTAACCTGCTGTCAGGTCTGAGGATGCATGCATGCTAGCTAGAGGTGTAACGATACATTTTAACAGCGATACGATACGCATCACGATACATGGTTAACGATATGATACGTGGACGATATTGGTTCATTCATGGCAATACGATTCGATTCATTGATTTAAAATCGATATTGTAACTATTTAGCAAATAAATGAAATCTGTGTAAAATGTGTAAAAATCTATTATTATGGAAGTAAGGGTTGTGATTATCTAGCATATACTTGGACATTATATTTCAACACATATGGACAAACCCACCTTGACATGAACATAGAGATTACACACATGTATCGATAGACCAAGAGTAGCGTAGCTATATGGAATGGAAAGGCAATTAGACCCCTCTTTTTCATTTTCCCTCTTAAAATGGCTAAATACAAGGCACAAATATTTAGTTTCCATACAATCAATTATTTGCATTGTAAAACGATTCGATACAGATTACTGCATTTTAAAACGATACGATACGATACAAAGCCAAAACGGTACGATATAGTAGATCATTGCAAATTAAAATCTATTTTTCGATTCAGTTACTATGTTGTTACACCCCTAATGCTAGCTGCTCTGGGGATCCTGAAGTGACCTCCCTTCCCTCCCAGCATGCCGCAGCAGGAGGGTGTACAGAGTCTGGGATGAGACTGGAGCCTCCACTGGGGCTCTTATAAGGCAGTGGTTCTCAACCTGTGGGTCGGGGTCCCCAGATTATTTCGTGGGGTCCCCAGATGATTAGCTTAAAGGGGGCCTGTCACCTAAAGGGTTACTGTCACTTTAAGAATCATCTTAAAAAACAAGTTAATATTTTTATGATGTCATTGTGGGGATGCGCAATTATAAGCCAATCAAATTAATTGTCTGTATAGCCTGACATATGACTACTTACTGTACTGGTCAGCTGTTGTTGGGGAGCGAGGGGCAGATTACACTGTGACATGAGCTTCAGACTGTTTCAGACCGTTTACAGGGAAGCTCATGTCACAGTGTAATCTGCCCCTCAACCCCTTTAGGTGATAGTACCCCTTTAATGTGAAACATTGTTTTCTCACTCAACAGTAAACAAACCAACATACGGTTCAAGTGAGGGTATCTGCACATTTCTAAAGTGACAATTTAAAGACTTTTTAATACCTCTAAAATGACACAATTAAACATTGGCCAGATTGTCAAATATTAGATGCAGAAATTGTGAAAATAGCTGGTCTATTTTCACCATAGAACCGTGTTATACAAAATGTAATGCCTCAACTCTTAGTGCTCATCAGGGTGGGGTGGGGGGGTGGGGGGGGCGTCCCAGTTAAAATATGATTATCTTGGGGGTCGTGGCCTGAAAAGTTTGAGAACCACTGCTCTCAAAGGCAGTGTTTTTCAAACTTTCAAATTTCAAGGTCTCCCCACATAACTCTGACAGTGTGCAAATGGAACCAAATTCGGTTCCGTTTGAACACTGTCAGAGTTACAGACTTGTACGGGTCGATTTAGACGGACTTAACCTCTATGGAAGTGTCACCACTCCGACAATAAGAAGTCAAAGTCGGAGTGGCGACATGTCGAAATGGAGAGCAGTCACCGATTTAGACCCCCATAAAGGAACCCACAGAGGCCTCTGGAATCCACTTAGAGAACCACTGCTCTTAGAGAACCACTGCTCTAAGGGGCCCAGCCAGGGGCCTCTCATATGGACAATGGGAGAGCCGGAGAACATTAACCAGAGCCCTAAAAAAACAACGATCAGGGGGTGCGTGCTGCGGTGCTGTTATAACAAAAACAACCTGCCTAATTGCAAGGAGAATTACAGGCAAAAACACATATGTATCTCAGTCTTGTTTCAGTCTTTATATTATTGTGCTTTTTATGCGTTGTTTTGTTTTCTGCGGTCAGCTTCAGGGGAGTTGTTGTTATGTGGAGCTGAGAATTTGCCGTGTGTGGGAGAGAGAGGGAAACGGGGAGGGTGGGGGGGTGAAGAAAGTGAGCGGCGACTAGCGAGCGCCCCAGTATTTTCTGCGGTATGCCAGCGCCATTCATAACCGGAGTGGAGAGAGCGGAGAGAGAGGAGAGAGTTGGGGAGAGATGCAGAGAGCTGGTGGTGCAACCAGGGGCGTCGCACCAAATTCTCTGGGCCCCGGGTACAAGGATTCACTGCGGGCCCCCCATGAGTGTGTTTAATAAGGCTGAGAGTGCTCCCTGGCACAAGCATTTCATTGTATCTGTACCTGTATAGATATGTGTGACAATAAAACTGAACCTGAACCTGAACGTTCTTCATAGGGGGAACTGGGACCGCATTATTACACATTACCGGTATTTTGTGCTTTAACTATTAAAACATTGCAGATATACAAGCTCACAGTGCGGCACCAAGTGAAAGATCGTGAAAATCTGTGCAAGTCTTTGAATATTTCAAATCCTTCTAAGGTTTTTTGAAAAAACTATATGTTTCTATGTCAGTGGTTCTCAAACTTTTTCATGCGAAGGACCCCCAAAATGATATGTATTTGGCCACGGACCCCCATCTCAAAATATTTATAGTTCCGGGGACCCCCCCCCCAACCCCTCCAGAAGTAAAATTTGAGTTAGAAACGTTCGCTTAAAAAATACATATATTCAAAGATTTTCACACATTTTCACGACTTTTCAAAAAAGAGCTTGTATATCTGCTATTTTTCAATAGCTAAAGTATAAAATAATTAAGGCTCTCCCTCCCTCCACCTTGGGCCCTAGTAACTCAGTCCCACTCCCACTCCCCCCCCCCCCCCCCCACTGTGACGCCCCTGGGTGGTGCAACAGTGCATCCGTCACAGAGAGGGATGGCGGTGTCATCACCAACTGTGGTGTGGAATCACAGCCGCTCGCTCTAACCCTGCAAGGCCCAGCGTTGCTTTTTGGCAACATTTTTTAAATCATTTAAAAAAAAAATGTTATAATTAGTTTTCCTGTTCTTTTTTCACATTAACATCCACCATTAAATCCTATTGTTTAGTATTACAATGCCATTGGCCACGATATTTGCATATAAATATACCCCACAGAGGCTGACATTCACACCTCCCAGAGAAGTAGAAATTCCAGCGTCTCTCTGGACGAACAACATCTCACTTTTTACCTGAAGCTATTCCTCACTTAAAACATAAGTAAAATGCCTGTAATAATTTTTTTTCGTGATCATTAGAATGTCTAGAACACATGCATATGTTAATATTGTGAAAAATATCCCCAATATGCAAATTAGAGCATGATTTATGATTTATGGCTATGAAACCTTACAAAAACATTATTCATTTTTTAACATTACATTTTCCTGTGATTAGGACTGCTACAACACCATCTGAGATTTTTTTTTAAATCCAGTAGAAATTAATTTGGGTCTTGCAGGGCTAAGATACACTTCTTTATGGAGGCACTTTTTACATTCTGCTGAGTCGCCCTGGAAAAATAAAAGCTAAATCTTGGCTGTCAACCGTCATCCGCCGCCCACTATACAACCACCGCGGCACCCGCCACCGTCCCGTGTATACGATACGCTAGCCCGGCAAAACACCACTACGTATTGGAGATTCCACACAGCGGAAGGAGTATGTAACGGAACGGAATATTTATGATATACAGTGGTGGAAAAAGTACTCAAATGTCTTACTTAAAAGTAGTTCACCCCCAAAATGACTTTTTTTCTATTGATTACTCATGCCATGGAGAGTAGAGTTCAATAATATTTTTAGTTTTTTGTCACATTCCTAAGACATAAATGTGATAACAATAAATTTACCCCAATTCATTTCGGATGGTGACCCGTTTCGAAACGGGTCACCATCCGGAATCAATGGGGGTAAATTTACTCAAATCAAATTTTTGTCTTTAGGAATGTGACAAAAAACTAAAAATATTATTGAACTCTACTCTCCATGGCATGAGTAATCAATAGAAAAACAGTCATTTTGGGGGTGAACTACTCCTTTAAAGGGGGCCTGTCACCTAAAGGGTTACTGTCACTTTAAGAATCATCTTAAAAAACAAGTTAATATTTTGATGATGTCATTGTGGGGGATGCGCAATTATAAGCCAATCAAATTAATAGTCTGTATAGCCTGACTGTATGACTACTTACTGTACTGGTCAGCTGTTGTTGGGCAGATTACACTGAGACAGTTTCAGACTGTTTGAGGGTCCACACGGGAGAGAGACCACATATAACTACTGTATCATACTATTATAATTTCGGGGTTGACAGCGGACCTTTATTAAGTAAAAGTATCAATACTGTAATATAGAAATGCTCTGCAACAAGTGAAAGTCCAGAATTACAAAATTTACTTGAGTAAAAGTATGAAAGTGTTGGCATCAAAATGTACTTAAAGTACCAAAAGTAAAAGTACAACATGTTTGAAAATAGCCGATCTACAAGCTCACATGTGAGCTTGTAGATCGGCTATTATCGAATATCGTACGTATAAAATAGGGCTATAGTGGTTAATGTATGTTTTTATAATATTATAACTTATATCTGCAAAGTCACTAGTAACTAAAGTTTTCAAATAAATGTAGTGGAGTAAAAAGTACAATATTTGGATCCGAGATGTAGCGGAGTAGAAGTAAATTGTATTGGAAATTGTAAATACTCAAGTAAAGTACAAATACCTCAAAACTGTATTTAAAGGGGTACCATCACCTAAAGGGGTACTGTCACTTTAAAAAGTCATCTTAAAATATGAGTCAATATTTTTATGATGTCATTGTGGGAATGCGCAATTATAAGCCAATCAAATTCATTCATTGACGGTACTTAGACTACTTACTGTACTGGTCAGCTGTTGTTGGGGGGCGAGGGGCAGATTACACTGTGACATGAGCTTCAGACTGTTTCAGACCGTTTTCAGAGAGACCACGTGATCTGCTGTATCATACTATTATAATTTCGGTGCCTGTCAGCGGGCCTTTAAGTACAGTACTTAAGTAAATGTACTTAGTTACTTTACACCACTGAAAAACACCACGTATTGGAGATAACGCACAGTGGAAGGAGTACATGTAACGGAATATGTATGATGTATAGGAGGGAAATGCTAAATGACGTCTCTGCGCGTTTGCCTGTGTGGGTGTGCAGTGTGCACTGTGCACGCACACGTTTTTATTTTCTTTTTTTATATATATACATGAACGTGCCTGGTTGGTAATTGTGTAATCCTTTGTTAGTGTATGCAATTGTAACTCAGGGAAGTGTCCAAATGTAACCAAATGGACCCGTGTGAGTGAGGCGGCGTCTACATTTGGTTACATTTTGTACACCATGCATGATCCGAGTTAAATCACTTTGAGGTCTAGGTGTGCAGCTCGAGGGAGGGAGCATGTGTGTGCGTGGCGTGCATCCGTGTGTGTGTGTGCGTGTGTGTGAGTGAGTGTGTGTGTGTGGGTGAGTGTGGGAGCATAATAGATAGGAGGGAACTGGGAACGCATTATTACACATTACCGGTATTTTGTGCTTTAACTATTACAAAAATAGCAGATATACAAGCTCACAGCGCGGCACCGAGTGCCGCGCTGCGAGCTTGTAGATCTGCTATTTTTGAAAGATCGTGAAAATTTGTGCAAGTCTTTGAATATTTAAAATCCTTCTAAGGTTTTTTGAAGAAAAAAAAACGTGGTTTCTATGTCAGTGGTTCTCAAACCTTTTCACGCGAAGGACCCCCAAAAAGTGTCTACATTTGGTTACATTTTGTACACCGTCCATGATCCGAGTTAAATCACTTCGAGGTCTAGGTGTTGTGCTCCGAGGGAGGGAGCATGTGTGTGCGTGCACGTGTGTGTGTGTGTGTGTGTGTGTGTGTGTGTGTGTGTGTGTGTGTGTGTGTGTGTGTGCGCGTGCGTGCGTGTGTGTGTGAGTGCGTGCGTGTGGGCGAGTGTGGGAGCATAATAGATAGGAGGAGGTGGTGTTGGGGTGGCTGCACACAGCAGTCGTTTCACAGAATCAAATGGCTGAACAGCCAGTAATGAGGCGCACAACGGAGCCTCAGTCAGACCCCGAAGATTTGAAGGGCAGACAGAGGGGAGAAGAGGGGAGGGGAGGGAGGGAGGGAGGGGGGGGGGGATGACAATGGGAGGGAGGGTGTTAGGAGGGAGGGGGGGATGGGGGGGTGTTATTGAATTAGCGAGACAGTAATAGCATAGCGTCGTTGTCGGGTGAAAACCTTGTATGTCCAAAACCGTTCGTTTTGCATTTATCATTTTAAAAAATGATTTAAACTAGTGAAAACAGCCGATCTACAAGCACACAACGCCTCGCATCGCGAGGCATTGTGTGCTTGTAGATCGGCTGTTTTCACTACCTTTGTGAGACGGCCTTGTATGATGAAGCAGGGCTTTACTCTGGGAAGAACGTACACATTTGAAACTTGGAGATACGAGGTTTCCAGCCGACAACGACGATAAAGAGGAGAGAGTGTGTGAACACGCGTGGAAGCAGAGGAGGAGTGAGAGTGTGATGTGAGCAATGTTTATGACCCAAACTACATACCTATGAAGTACAAGGAGGAGAACAATGTCAGATTTTTAACCAGATTGAGAAAGATAGGCTGCGCGTGATCCAAGGAGAGAGAGAGGAGAGGAGAGGAGAGGAGAGGAGCAGGGTATGGATTTGCATTATTTATCAGACCTGGAGGGGAAGAATGGAAGGTGTGGGTATTTTTTTCGGGGGAGGACAGTGCAGAGGAGAGAAGAGGAGAGGAGAGGTATATGGATGTGTAGCTCATTACTATTCTGTTGTTGCTGTCGTCGTGAATGTACCCACGCGCAGTTCCACTTCAAGATGTAATAACACGCATAGTTACGGAGCAAAATAAATATATAATAATTGTAAATCATTATTATCGGAGCGCAGACGACGACTATGGGGCTTTCAAGCCGTGACATCATTTTGTAGGCAGAGGAGAACTCTGCCCCCAGATCATTTTCTGTCCCTCGCTATTTCAACAGATCCGAGACAAAAATAACGACTAAAGTATAATTCTAACACTTTCCTTTCAACAACAAAGAGAAGAAAAATGTGTAAATAGTAAAAATAGTAAAAAGATTCACGGAAACTGGGGGCAGAACTTCTCCTCTGCCTACAAAATGATGTCATACTTAACAGCCCCATAGGGTTGGGCTCCGACCGGAAAACGGAGTAATCAGATCCAGCAGGGGTCTTCAACGTTTTCAGGCCAAGGACCCCTTAGTCAAGAGAGAGAGAGAGAGAGATGAAGCAGGGATCCCCCACAACCCATAGATACCATATAGTTTCATCGTTTGACAGCACAATCATCAGTGTATTTTGGATTCATGTCAATTAGTATTTTCAGATATTTAACCACTTGAACCGTTATATACTTAATGAACTTGACCTTTCACTCTGTACTTGAACTTGTACCTTTTCCCCTCTACACCAAACCTATTTGCCGAAAAATAGCCGATCTACAAGCTCACAACGCCTCGCAGCGCTGTAAAAAGGTTTGGTAACACTTTCTATGAAGCCCACGTTTATAATGCATTATGAGGGCCTTCATAATGCATTATAATGCATTCATAATGCTTCATAACTACACTCATAAACACACATAATGCTTTATAATGAATGATGGCATGTATCTGCATACTACTACTAACCATTCTGTCCATTGACCACGTCACGTGCGAGCACATGGCTTGATACTAGGGATGGGACGATATGAACATTTCATATCACGATTATTGTGACCAAAGAAATCGCGGTTTACGATATTATCGCGATATTCCAAATATCCCCAACATCCATTATCCTGGGGCGGAACATTTGCCTAAAAATGTCGTATCTACAAGCTCACAACACGTCGCAACACTTGTAGATTGCTTGTAGATCGGCTATTTTTTGGCAAAGAGATTTGGTAGAGAGTGAAAATAAGATTGTATCAAGTATGTATATTAGTACTTTTTACCAATAGAGGGTTTAAATGGTACCAGATATGCAGCTCGGCAAATAAAAGGTCAATTGATCCGGGTGCATGACGGAGGACGATTTCACGATAAATTAAATCGCCGTGATACGATTATCATATCACGATAAACGATAATATCGCTTATCGTCCCATCCCTACTTGATAACCGCGCATGTCGTGCAGGGAATAATTATCGTATGACCTCGAAAAAACAAAACAAAAACTAGAACACACCACTGCCCTTCCTCCTATACTACCCCCACATTTCAAGTTTCAGACTAGTAGTCCAACCTATGTTCTCCTCGTCGTGTCAAGTTATATCGATTGTTGTTTGCTGTAAAAACTGAGCACCGGTCCATCACTGGTTGTACTCTAGCCCGTCTAGCGGATGATAAGAGTTGATCACAGAGCGAGGCCGTTGAAGCAGCTCGCTGTGCTGTGTTGTGCTGAACTTGGTTGAAGGGTTGTTGTGTTGCTGCACACAGCGATGCTGAGAAATACCGTGTCGTTTAGGGAGACGGCAGGAGAACCAGGTGGGGATACAGTACAGGGCCGGGCGAAAGAAAGACACATCCACACACACAAAGAGTTGGTTAACTGTCCAGGGCCCTCCCCTGGATATAATCCACCTTCAACTTTATCCTTTTAAGCCATTTAGGCCCTAGAATTATTTTTATACTTTTAACTATTGAAAAATAGCAGATATACAAGCTCTGTGCCACGCTGCGAGCTTGTAGATCTGCTATTTTTGAAAAATCGAATTTTATATATATATATATATATATATATATATATATATTAAACGCGAACTTTTGTAACTCAAACATTTGCTTCTGAGGGGGTCCCTGGAACCACATATTTTAAGATGGGGGTCCGCGGCCAAATACATGTCATTTTGGGGGTCTTTGACATGAAAAAAGTTTGAGAACCACTGACATAAAAACAACATAAAAAAAAAACCTTACAAGGATTTAGAAGACACTTATAGAATATTCAAAGACTTATATTAAAAAAAAGAAAAAATAGCAGATCTACAAGCTCGCAGAGCTATTTTTTTTAATGGTTAAAGCATCAAATATTGTGTAATAATGCGTACTACCCGGTCTTAGCGGCTTAATATTTCATAGCCTGGCCCCCGCCCGCCCGCACGTGCTCCGGCCAAACGCCTCCTTGGCCCAGCATACTGGAATATGGATGAGCACGATGTGCACGTTTACCCGTTTACCTGACTGTCAGTAGAAGGGGAGCTCTGAACAATAGCTTCCTTACCCTCCCTCCCTCCCCCCCCCCCCTCCCCCCTCCCTCCCCTCTTCCTTTGCACCCTCAACCTCTGCTCACCCCGACGGCCCCAGAGCAAGCTTGTTAGAGGAGAGGAGGAAGGATTTGAAGGCAAAGGAAAATACGATAGAAAAACCTTACAAACAGGAGCCATGGGATCACAGACGCACGCACGCAGTCCACGCACGCACGCATGCACGCACGCGCGCATCACGCACACACACACACACACACTAGGGATGGTACGATAAGCGATATTATCGTTCTATCGTGATAAAAAACACTTGACAGTGATTTAATTTATCGTGATATCGTCCTCCGTCATGCACTGGGATCAATTCACTTTTATTTGCCGAGCTGCATATATCCGGTAGCACTTAAACCTTCTATAATTTGTAAAAAGGTACTTATAATAATATGTACTTGATAGTCTTTTTTTCACGAATGTTTTTGCCAAAAATAGCCGATCTACAAGCTCACAAGCGACGCGTTGTGAGCTTGTAGATTGGCACGCACACGGCACGCACACAGCATGCACACGTGCGCGTGCGCGCACACACACACACACACACACACACACACACACGCACACGCACACGCACACACACACACACAAAACCGTGTGTATAGGGGTTGTGGGATCAGAGATGATGGTGATGCTGGTTTTAGTGGTTTTGCTGGTTGTGAGAGGGAGAGAGTTGTATACTGTGAGGACGCTGAGACTAATGATGCTTTATAAGACATTAAAAATACAAATGTTTTGTGTTTTGGGCCCAGCTATTAAAACCTATCCTAAAAGACAAAGACTAAAAGTCTAAGACTAATCCCAAAAGACTAAGACTAAAATGTTTTGATATTTAGTCGACTAAGACTAGGGTTGCCAACTCCCAGAGTTTCAAATACGGGACACTTTCTAAGGAAACATGCGCCGCCGTAGGCGGCGCCGAAAAATCGCATATTTTCGGTTATAAAGTTGGCTAAAACGGGCATTTTCCGATATTAAATCATATTTTTCCTTTCACAATATTAATTCGGGTGTCTTTGGGCCGAAAAATCGGATATTTTCGGTTATAAAGTTGGCTAAAATGGGTATTTTCCTCTATTAAATCATATGTTTCCTTTCACAATATTAATTCGGGTGTCTCTCAATTTTCCAAAACATATCGCCTAAGTCTACCTGGTCCTTATGTGCCCACTCTCTGGTACCCAACACTAGTTTAATCATATTGGCATACAGCAATAACCATTAGGTTTTAAAAACAAAATCAACGCATGCTTATGTTATTTCACATACCAGCCTGTCTGGGGTCGCTTTAGTTGGCAGACAAGATTACTGTAGTGTTCCCAGGAATACCAATATCCATGGCTTATTTTCTGTTGCTTGCCTGCTTTTTCACCTTTTTGTTTAGCCTATCACCTATCATGGATTCATGTCTAATATGTTGTACACAATCTTCTGTCACACGTTTTTTTAAGACATTAAACAATGTTCTGAGCCGAGCACTGTCGTATGGTCGCTCGCACGCACTTGTTTCGTCTCTCGCAGGCAACTTGTGGAGTGAACCTACAGCCCATGCTTGGGAAGGGAGTGTGTAGGGGGCGGAGACTGTGTCTTAGCAACACTCAGAGCCGTATGTTAATAAGCCAATCAGCTGCTTACAAACAGCGCAGCGCCTCTCACAGCAATGGGATGCAGCACTTATCGTCTCAGAGGAGAGCAGAGTGGAAGTGGAAGCTCTCTGACAGGCAGAATCGCTGTCATTTCTCAATTAAATCATCCCGTCATTCATATTTATCCCCCAACCTTAAAATACGGGACAAAGAGCGTCCCGTTTCAGTTCAATACGGGACACGTCTTTTAGTTTCCAAAAAAGGGACGATCCCGTATTTTACGGGACGGTTGGTAACCCTAACTAAGACTAGACTAGACAAAAACTATTTCAGAAGACTAAAGGTGGTTGCACACTGCTGCGTTTTTCGTTGCGAAATGCGTTTTTCAGGGCAAGGAGAGAGAGGGAGATAGAGAGAGCAAGGGACCGAGTGGTGCGCGAAACGGGCGGCAGTGTGCAAACGTGACTGACATAACGTGAGGTTGATTTTTGAGCGGTGGTCACAACGCTCCTATACGTGGCCGTGTGTGTGGGTCTGTCTGTCTGTCTGTTTGTCTGTTTGTCTGTCTGTCTGTCTGTCTGTCTGTCTCCGGGTATGTAGCCTGCCTGCAGTAACCTTTTCTGACCACACATGTCAGGATAGGCCAGGCATAGGCCAGGCACACTCGCACACAAACACACACAGGGGGCACACACACACACACACACAGGGGGCACACACACACACACACACACACACACACACACACACACACACACACACACACACACCACCGCTCAGTTCACACGAGTGTGATTTTTTATTTGCGTGCTCCGAAATTCAGTCCGATATTCGGCCCGAAAAACGCAGCAGTGTGCAACCACCTTAAGACAGGACAAAGACTAAATGGTTTGTTATTCAAAAGACTAAAGGCCTTTGCACACTGCTGCGTTTTTCAGGGCGAATATTGGAGTGAATTTCGGAGCGCGCAACAAAAAAAACGTCACGTTATGTCAATCATGTTTGCACACTGCCGCCCGTTTCGTATTTATTTTCGGACCAGGGCCTCTCCCTGGCCTCCGGATTTCGGATTTCCAAAACGCAACGAAAAACCACAGTGCAGTGTGCAACCAGCTTAAGACTAAGACTAAATCTAAATTCGCTGAAAAAATGTACATTGTAACATTAGGATGCAATGATTTGAGCGTGGCACGTCTACTCGATACGCGCAGCACGAAGGGGTACCCGTGCAGCTTAGAAAGCGTGCGGCCGCTATAAGCGTGACTTCAATTAATGCAATTACAGTGTGGTTTAATTGTTCCTTAATATCTATGGATAAAGCAATGTGTTAAGTAGAGTAATTACTGGTAATGACTGCATTGGGAGAGAAGAACTAGGAAGTGGGGTGTGTGTTAAAAGTAACCGGCAAATTCGTTTCTGCCTAATGGGCCTTTTGTTCAATTGGTATGGTCCGCGTGCGATAAGGGTGTTAAAAATTAATGATTTATAACTATTGAGCCAGCAATCACATTTTAATTAGGCTGTAATTTATGATAATTTGTCTTCTTTCTCTAGCGGTACAGTTAATAATTGTTAATTAGCCGTTGACGATTTGTCCTTTGAACGTATACCCTAATGGTCGAGCCATGGCCTGCAAGTGAAGCCCCTTTCTGAGAGCTGTGTGTGTGCGTGTGTGTTTTAGACTGTGTGTGTTTTAACACAGGTGGAGAGAGACGGAAGATGGAAGGAATATAGAACTATAAAACAGAAAAACAGAACATGTCATGTCCATCTGTAGCGTTCCGGTGTTGGCACAAGGCTTTCTCACATTACCAGGCTGGGCTGCCTGGGCATGAGTCGCCTGCCAAGTCCATCTATTTTTCTCTCCTTCCCTCATAGCCACTGCTCTTGCCAAGCCCGCAGAGGGAGAGAGAGAGAGGGAGGGAGGGAGAGGGAGAGGGAGAGAGAGAGAGAGAGAGAGAGAGAGAGAGAGAGAGAGAGAGAGAGAGAGAGAGAGAGAGAGAGAGAGAGAGAGAGAGAGAGAGAGAGAGAGAGAGAGGAGAGACAACCACACACTCCTGGAAAAGTTGCTACAGCCAGGGGCGTCTCAAGGGGGGGAAAGTGGGACTGAGTTACTAGGGCCCAAGGTGGAGGGGCCTTAATTATTTTATGCTTTAGCTATTGAAAAATAGCAGATATACAAGCTCACAGCTTGTAGATCTGCTATTTTTGAAAAGTCGTGAAAATGTGTGCAAATCTTTGAATATATGTATTTTTTAAGCGAACATTTGTAACTAAATTTTGCTTCTGGGGGGGTCCCTGGAACTAAATATTGAGATGGGGGTCCGTGGCCAAATACATATCATTCTGGGGGTCCTTCACATGAAAAGGTTTGAGTACCACTGACATAGAAACATAGTTTATTTTCAAAAATATTATATTCATAAAGATTTTCATGAATTTTCAAAAATAGCAGAACTGTGAGCTTGTATATCTGCTATTTTTCAATAGTTAAAGCACAGGGGCCCCACAGTGAATTCTTGTACCCAGGGCCCAGGATTTGGTGCGACACCCCTGCAAGCACATGCTCCTGGAAAAGTTGCTACAGCTCCAGTTCAACTCTTTAAAGTAAAGGAAGAAAAAACGAAAACGAAGACACAGGGAGACCGAGAATGCAGAGAGAGAGAGAGAGAGAAAAAAAAAAAAAAACGAACAACAGTGCCAATGCACCTTTCCAGTTCCTTCTAAACAATTGTTGGTTGTTTAACAATTTCAAGTGGCTGAAATGGTCTGTGTCGAAGAAGGCTTCTGGCAGTAGAAAGTGACCCTGGGCTGCTTTTACTCTTAAGTGCTAGCAGATTGCTGCTGCTGGGGCTTTCCATTCTATTCAGCAGTCTGTAACTTAACCAGCCCTGTTTCTCATTCTGTTCCTCTCTCCCCCTGACCTCTTCACTATCCTCCACTCCACTCCACTCCACTCTGCTCTCTCATCTACCTACCGATCTCAGCCTCCTTCAGAATCACCTTAATGCACAGTTCACTCTCTCATATTATCCTTGTAAAGGTTTCAGCGTGAGAGAATTGGGGGAAGGATTCTATTGTTGTGTGCGTTTCACGTGCTACATCTCCCTTGATTCCGCTGATATTTTGTAAGAAACCGAGCAGCCGAGCTATAACCGATCTACGAGCTTTGGCACCTGACACTGCTGTGCAACTACAGTTGTTCCGATACCAAAGCTGCCGATGCTGCCTAAAAATGAAGCGTTACGTTAGTTTGTGCAGGACACGTGAGTCTCGCCCGCCTCAGATGTCAGTCAGATCCTTTTTCTATTCCTCACTCACAGATCTGCTGATCATTACATCACATTGTCATAATCCAATCAGAGCTCTCGCTCAGTAAAGGAGGCTCCTTTAAATACAGCTTGCATTCACTAATAGCTCTGCTTATCTTTGATCCTAAGCCTCGGATCTGCTGCTGCTTAGCTGCCTCCTCCACCCCAGCCTCCACCTTTTGATCAGAGTCTGGCATAGCATAGGCTCAAATACTTGTGGTTTTATGTCTGCTGATTCAAGCTAATATGCCAATGTACTGTATGGCTATTGTACTACTATTGTATCCTTATAGGGGGTTTTGCTTAAAGTTCGCTACTTTTGCATATAGCAAGCAAGCATTAACCCAAATTCAGGGAATATCTCCGAACGCGGAGCCCTTTAACGCCAAGTTTAACTGTATTCCATTTTATTTGCAATAAATGGTTAAATCTACTTTGAAGTGAGTCTTCCTGACTACCGTAAATTCTCTAATAATGTTCTGTATTCAATAAAAAATCACACCCGTGTGAACTGAGCGGTGGGGGGGGGGGGGGGGGGGGGGCTGTGTGTGTGTGTGTGTGTGTGTGTGTGTGTGTGTGTGTGTGTGTGTGTGTGTGTATTGCAGTTGATGCACAGGCCAGGCTAGACTCAACAGCACCTCTCTGGTCACCCAGGGTACTACTCAGGCTACATACACCAGAGGCTACATACAGACAGACACACAGACACACAGACAGACACGGATACACACACGGCCACGCTATGGAGACGGTGTGACCACCGCTCAAAAAACAGACCTCCTTTATTTTCCGGGGCTCTGTTGAAAAAAACACTTACAAGCCGTCGTTCCAATATAAGTCTCTAGATGGCGATGTTTACTATGGTACCGTGTGAGCAGCGTGACCTGCTCCTGTCTCCAAACTACTTCCGGGTGCATTAGCATGACAACAACAACAACACATCACAGATGCTAGTTTAGCTATGATGTAGCCACCATGTTCAGAGTAGATTACACCGGTCCGGGGATCATCGTGGACCACCGAGGACCGCCGCGACGGTCCACGGACCCCCTGATTCAATGCGTGACAAACACAACCCAGTGTGAAGGATATCTACTCAAAAGTGAGTGATTGAAATAAGACGTTTCTTTGTCTATTTTTCTCCTACTCTCTCCTTCTCCTCCTTCTGTCTGTCTGTCTGCATTGAACTTTTGCTTTGACATTGGAATGTGTTCTGCTTAATTAGCACTGTTCATCTGTTGTTAATGTCAGCTGTTATTTGCAGCTGAACTTAACCGGTAAGTTAAAATGACCAGTGTCCACCTGTAAGTGCACTGTGCATTTAATACAGTACTTGGTTTCAATAATTGAACCCAGTACATTTTACTGGGTTCAAACTGACACACAATATTGATTGCTGATCTTTTTGAAAAATAGGAATATAGGCCTTCTTTTTTATACACGCCTCCTTCCAATAAAAGCCTGGTGCCCGCTACTCTTGAGACAAATAAAAGCCTGGGTTTCTATAAGAGAATTTACGGAATGCTCTGTATCGGCGATTTGATTGATTGATTGAAGACTTTATTAGAAGAAGTTTGCATAGGAAAAAGTACAGTTTCATGACGGTACAGTTCACTGGTACAAGGACTACTAAAAGGAGATCCTAGAAAAGACTAAGCTTATTTCCATAGGAAACCATTGAAGTATCTTATATAACATTGAATGACAGACGGATAGAACACAGTACTATGCAGTAGATATAGTCAGGAAAAAAAGGGGAAAACAATTTAAAAATCAAAAAATTAAAACATACAGTAGGTAAATAGAAAGAGGGGTTATGCCAGTCTATGCCGATCCAATACCACCTCATTTATTACATGATGATATTTCATTATAACAGTATATTTTTAAACTGGAATAATATCAGTACATGTATCGGCACATCCTCTACATGCAGCCATGTATAAATCAGGCTCATAAATATGAAACACATAAACATAAGAATGTAACTTTGGTTTAACCCATTTAGGCCTAGAATTATTGAATGCTTTAACCAGTGAAAAATAGCAGATATACAAGCTGCGAGCTTGTAGACTGTATCATGTAATCAATTCCGTCCAATCCCCAAACCTGTTGTTTTGGGGAGCGCTGGTTTCATTGGCTAATTTTGGTACGGACCCTGCGCACGCATCTAGTTTTATCAGTGTATCGTGGACCAGAAACCTGTCTATAGGTGTCTTTTGAATCCTTCTAAGATTTTTTGGGAAAACCTACGTTTCTATGTCAGCAATCTGGCCAGCCAATGTCAAAGAAAAGGTCCTTTTCACTTAACTGGAGCTCAGTTAGTCTGTTCTTGAGAGACCACTATGTCAGTGGTTCTCAAACCTTTTCATGTGAAGGACCCCCAAGACGATATGTATTTGGCCACGGACCCCCATCTCAAAATATTTAGTTCCAGGGACCACCCCAGAAGCAAAATTTGAGTTTCAAACGTTCGCTTTGAAAATCCATATATTCAAAGATTCGCACACATTTTCACGACTTTTTCAAAAATAGCAGATATACAAGCTCGCAGTGCCGCGCTGTGAGCTTGTATATCTGCTATTTTTCACTGGTTAAAGCATTCAATAATTCGAGGCCTGAATGGGTTTTAATAACCGACAGGGAGGACCATGCGCGCTCGTCTTATAGGAGAACTAGTCGACACACATAACCAGGAGAGACTGTGAAGCCATATAACGTCTATCTTGGGCTCCGGCGGCGCCTGACAAAGGCAGAGAGGTGAAGTCAATCTAACCTCTTTTAAAACTGTAATACTGATTTGCCGCTATTGACTCATTCTGCCCATTGTGTATTTGAAGTCTTCAAAGAGCCCAGTGTCAAAAG
Organism: Nannobrachium achirus; assembly: GCF_963921795.1. Classification (NCBI taxonomy): domain Eukaryota; kingdom Metazoa; phylum Chordata; class Actinopteri; order Myctophiformes; family Myctophidae; genus Nannobrachium; species Nannobrachium achirus. The sequence continues at coordinate 59,263,584 of NC_137832.1, forward strand.
GCAACGCACAAAGCCTCTGTTCAGAACGACGGCTGTGACAATCAGGAAGGTCTGTGGGATATGAAATCAGTTTTCGGGGAGCTCTTTTGTATGGCTTCCTCCCCCCCCCCCCCCCCCCCTTTCGTCGGGGGCTGCTCCGTTTGATAAGCTGGAAAAGAAAATGTCCCTGAGATATTTAACAGGCATTAAAATTAATAACAGAAAATGTTCGACTTCTTTTAGATATATAATACGTAGTTTCAACTTCCAGCACATCTCTTTTTGATTAGAATATCTCTCTTCCATTTGTTGCTTGGTAATATGGTACAGATTGACTCTGGGTGGGGGTGGGGAGGGGGGGGGGGGGGGTGAGACTGGAAGGGGGTGGTAGATATGAAATGTGTGTGTGTGTGTGTGTGTGTGTGTGTGTGTGTGTGTGTGTGTGTGTGTGTGTGTGTGTGTGTGTGTGTGTGTGTGTGTGTGTGTGTGTGTGTGTGTGTGTGTGTGTGTGTGTGTGTGAGAGAGAGAGAGAATATTTGTGTGTCTGGCAAAGTCGTAATACCAATGTGACTCTCTCTCTGTGTGTGTGTGTGTGTGCGTGCGTGCGTGCGTGCGCGGGCAAAGCCGGTTGTACCAAGTCTCATTGCAACATGTAACCCTGCTATCAGCTGTCAACTCCCTCCTCTAATCATAGCATTCTGGTATATAAAACCCCCTCTTCCCAACCCCCACCCCCAACCCCCACCCCCTCCTGCTCCTCCTCTTCCACCGAACCCCCCCCCCCCCCCTCCATGTGTCTTTGGTGTGCTATAACCCATATCCATCCCTTGCCTAAAAAGTCTGTCTGGCAGACTTGCTGTTAGAGTATTCCACTGCTATTAATAGCGTGCCGAGTTGTTAAAAAACTAAATGAAGCATTTCTTCTTTCATACAAAAAGTCCAACCTCAGCTTTCATTCTCTTACCTTCTTTGCACCTGCATAACCCTTTTAAAAAAAAACACGTTTACACCTGCACTAGTGTGTGCTGTCTGTCTCTTTCCACAACGCACTTAAAAGTGTTTTTTCTTTGGAACGTTTAGATCTTTCCGTCTCTCAAAAACTCATTTGAGCTGATCCTCAACTTTTTAAGGGGGAAATCTCGCTCTTTCGACAAAGGAGTGTCGGGAGGGTTAGCGACTCACTCCACGGAGGTTAGGTTTAGGGTAAGGGTTAGAGTTGGGTGTCGAAAAGATGACGCGTAGTAACAGCATGCATTTGTCCACGTACCCTCATTTGATATGGTTTATTTTTTCGTGTTAATTTTACTCATGAGAGCGTACAGATTTGTACACTATCACAGTTATGGACCCATAAAGCACAATTCATACGAGTGCAGTACAAGCTCACACGCGAGAACAGCAGATCTACAAGCTCACTTGTAGGTAGAGATGTTACCGATCAATCAGCAATGGATCGGATCGGGCCGATCAAAGCGTGATCGGCGATAATCGGTGGTTTAGATCAAAAGGTAAATTCACCGATCCGATCCGATCGGTGCATCCAATCAACCAGCCGTTCAGTATGCCCACTTGAGGCCATTTTGGGGTATTGATTTCCACAGTGCTGAAGGAATAATTAGTTACTGCTATGATAATAAATACATAGTAATGCTGGTAAATAACTATAAGGCAAATATATAAATGAATTCATGAGTGAATTAATTAATTAAAGTTAAAACATTAACATTTAGAAAATATAAATAATATATAAATAATAACTTGATCGGATCGGTGATTGATCGGTATCGGGTGATCAAACTTTTGTGATCGGTGCTCGGTGATCGGTTCCAAAAAACCTGATCGGACCATCCCTACTTGTAGGTCTGCTGTTCTCTGCGCATGACGGAGCATAATTTTTTTGCACGTAGCACTTATCGTAGCCTTGAAAACCTTGTAGTCTTATACAAGCTAAAATGGTATTTAGATAGCAGTTATGTAGACAGATGTCATTTGTAGACCTGGCATCATATAGTGTGTATAGTTTCAAAATACAGATTATAGATGTCTTGATATTATACTGTATAGACTGATGTATGATCCTAGATTACTATTTATATGCATGGTGGCGCAGTCGGTAGAGCTGTCGCCTCAAAGCTAGAACGTTGTGGGATCAAGTCCCGCCGGGGATGCTGTGGGTGTTCTCTCCTCCGCATCAGTGCCCATACCCTAGTAGTCCATGGGCCATACGAGTTGTCGTTATCAAAAAGGTGGCAAAGGTTACCATGCATTTTATAAAAGCTCTATATCTGTAGATTATATTTTGGTATGATAACCCTTTCTTGGACACAGCTAAATTGGTGTTATTATCAGCCGCTAGAGTTGGTGTCCCATTAACTTTACATTACAGGAAAAAAAGCAAAAATGTAAGTAGCATATGAGGGGTCAAACTAGGGGGTTTTCATGATGCTGAATCCATTGCAAGCATCTGTTTTGCACAAAAAAACATTCCTTGGGCTAAAAACTGTCCCACAAGACTATGGTTTAGTGATGAAAAGTGATGAGTCATCACTTTTCACACTTTTGTGGGGGCTGTTTTAGCCCCAGGAATGTTTTTCGTGCAAAACAGATGCTTGCAATGGATTCAGCATCATGAAAACCCCCTAGTTTGACCCCTCTTATGCTACTTAAAGCAGATTAATTTTTAGCTTTTTTTTCCCTGTAATGTAAAGTTAATGGGACACCAACTCTAGCGGCTGATAACACCAATTTAGCTGTGTCTAAGAAAGGGTTATAATACCAAAATATAATCTACAGACATAGAGCTTTTCAAAAATGCATGGTAACCTTTGCCACCTTTTTGATACCGACAACTCGTATGGCCCATGGACTATAGGTGTTGTTGGCGAAAGGGCCTTTCTGTGTGGAGTTTGCATGTTCTTCCCATGTCCCCTAGGGTAGATACCCTCACAAAAAACATGCAGTAATCCTGGACTCTATACTGCCTCCCCCATGTCAGCCTGGGCACCTGATGGAGGGTAAAGGAACTGGTTGGAATATCGTCTTCCTTCCACGTGCTCGTCTTATCGGGGAAACTGTCACCCCTGTCAGGTGATAAGAAGCGGCTAGCTCACTCCTCATGCATTGAAGGAAGCATGAGCTCAGTTTGGGGCTCTCCCCGGGTTGGCAGAGGGAAAGTTGTGCCCAATTAGCACTGGGTGAAAAATGGGTTGCAAAATCGTGGGATCAAAATTATAAAAAAAAAAAGAAAAAAGGGGTCACCGACCTGAAAGGTCTATAGGAACCCTTGGACAGTGCTTTTCTGTTGTAATACAAACATTGAAGCCACTCCAGTCAGCAGGAAGCCAGCGCATACAGCGGGAGAAAAAGAAACAAGAGCATCCATTGAGACAATTATTTTAATTCCTTCACATTCAGACGCAGAAAGTGGTATTTTCGTCGCTTATACATTTTCATGTGTTTGTGCAGACCGGGGCCTCCATGCTCTATTTGCCTTCTACCGGTCGGTACGTACCGGTATTTATTTTTCCTTATTCCTTTACTTGTTTTGATTAAGGAGCCTGCAATTTATAATGAAATGGCTCTTCGTGACGTCAGAGTTGACTCTGTGCAAACTCCAGAAGCCCCATGAAATGACCATTTAGATCTTCTATTTGACTAGACTAACGTCTATGGAAATAAAACGACCATGACTCCATCTTTATGTGCGTTCAGCTCTGTGAGTCTCTGTTGTTGCAGAGAGAGGCTTCCCGCCCTTAAATCAACACCCATACACTGTGAAACCCTGAGTGTTTCATCCAACTCTGAGAGTGTACAAATCTAGCTAAATTGGACCCCTAAGACAGAGGTTCCCAAACTTTTTTGTCTCAGGTCCCCCCATGAATATTGTTTTAATCCGAGGCACCCCTACATTATAATTTTCACTCCCAGCACCTTATATTTATAGCATATCATCGTTGTCGGGTGGAAACCTTGTATGTCCAAACTGTTTGTTTTGTATTTATCATCTATAAAATGTACTAAACTAGTGAAAACAAGCACTGTGTGCTTGTAGATCGGCTGTTTTCACTAGTTTTGTGCGACAGTCTTGTATGATGAAGCAGGGCTTTGCTTTACCAAAAGACGTACACATTTGAAACTTGGAGATACGAGGTTTCTGCCCGGCAGTGACGATATTTTTGTGATTATGTTGCGAGGAAAATGTTGAGATAATAGCCATTTTGGGTCGAACTGACTGAAAAAAACTTTGTACTTCAAGTTTAAAATGATACTAAATATATGTTCAAGTGTCCAAATGAATTCCAAATATTATTAAATTATCTCGCGGCACCCCTGGACTGCCGTCACGGCACCCCAGGGTGCCCCGTCACCCACTTTGAAAACCCCTGCCCTAAGAGACCCTTTGGGTTACGTTTTATACACTCCATGTCAGACGTGGATAAATGAACGCCTAGGATTTTAACTGTGTATATGTTATGTCCTTTTAACTGTGTATTTTATGTGTCTACATATTCATAATATACATATTACATATCATGTAATAAGAGTAATAAATAAATATGTAACTTGAACTCCAGATAAAGACATACAACTAAGAGTAAACTAGTAAGACTTCTCAGGGCGACATGCGAACCTGCGCCATGTCTTGGCATCTGGCCAGTAATGTATATCGGACCAGTTACCCTTATGCCATATATGGAAACCCCTGGTACCCATACTGTATATGGAGATCCATGTACTGTATATGGAGATATGCTGTGAGAGCCCAAACATGCTTACTCAGTTATTTGTTATGTGAAAGTCCTATGACACCTGACATCATACATACAATCCCTTTTATGCCCATACATGGAGATTCCTTTCTGTAGAACCAGCCACACAGATATGGGCTGTCTTGGCCAAATATGGATTCTGTTAGTGTGGTATGTGGCCGATGTGGCTTCCATATATGGGCATTCCCATATGAAGTCCTGTTAGATATCAGGGATCTCCATGTATGGGCATAAACGGGATTCTGTTAGTGTGGTACCCTGACATCACAGTGAAGTCAGTGTTTGATGTCAGAGCTATAGCTATAGATATGGGCTTAATATTGATGACATCAGGGATCTCCATATACAGTATGGGCATAGAGTGGTTCCCATGACATCATACAACATACATTCCCTTTTATGCCCATACATGGAGATCCCTGTCTGAACCAGCCACACCACTGTGATGTCACCTGTTTATGCCCATATATGGATATAAAACTCTGAAGTGTGGTTGAATATGAACAGTCAATCTACATTGGATAATGAGAAATATACCGTACCATCTTTCCCCCCTGTAAAAATGACGTGAACTAATTACAGTGGCACTGCCTTATACCGTCTATGGTGGGTTAATTGAGTTGACTCGAGCACAATACAGTGCATGCGTGAGTTCTATATGCTGTGTACGGTATATACAGTACAGCACGCCTGTTGGCCTCTCTGTGTGAAGGCATACTGTATACCATAACCCTGAGCAGCGCAAAGGCGAGGCAGCTGCTAATTAAATCAATATGAGATAATGAAGTGCAATTAGAGCTCTCTCTCTGGCTGCGTGCTATGGGCCCCGATCCTCAGCTGTAAGCACTGCTTCCCTCCCTCTGGGCTCGAGCCTCTTTAGAACCTGTTAGTTTTTCCACTTCCAGGAGCCACACAACACAATCCCCCCACATGCAGCAGAGACGTTGGGTTGAGACTGGGAGTGATCGCCGGGGCTCCCCGGGCTGCCGACGCATTCAACAACACTCAAACAACATAGTTCTGCTCTCCGTTTATCCTCACCTTTACCTCTCTGGGTCGGATCACTCGCACGCTGGTGTTTGGTTCCTTTGTCCTTTGCTCTCTCTCTCTCTCTCTCTCTCTCTCTCTCTCTCTCTCTCTCTCTCTCTCTGTCTCTCTCCCTCTGTTTTTGAGCGGTGGTCACACCGTCTCCATAGCGTGGCCGTGTGTGTAGGTATGTTTGTTTGTTAGTTAGTTTGTTTGTATGTGGGTGGGTCTGTATGTAGCCTCAAGCCTGTGTAGTACCTTTTCTGACCACACATGTTAAGGGAGGGGCGCTGTTGTCCAGGCCCCACACACACACACACACACACACACACACACACACACACACACACACACGGGGGGGGGGGGGGGGGGGGGGGGGGGGAGAACCACCGCTCAGTTCACACGGGTGTGATTTTTTTCTCCTTTTCTAATTTCCACCTTCTCCGATGTCACTAAACCTGTCAACTTGTATGATTGCTGTTTTTAAAGCCACTGCATTGATATTTCAATTCAATTCAATTCAATTCAAAGGAGCTTTATTGGCACGAGAAAACATACGTTTACATTGCCAAAGCAAGTGTCACAAATAAAATAAAAACTGTTGAAAATGGGGAACATTGGAGGGGGGTACAGCATTGTGTAAACAGAGCTATGTCACATTTTATATATATATATACAGGGTATAAAGCTTTTGGAACAAATAGCAGCAATATTTTTTCTCAAAATGCATTTAAAGGTATCAGCTCTGTTTCATACTGTATGTGCAGTAGGTCTAGATGTTTCATACTGTATGTGCAGTAGGTCTAGATGTTTCATACTGTATGTGCAGTAGGTCTAGATGTTTCATACTGTATGTGCAGTAGGTCTAGATGTCAATCCATGGTTTGTAGTCCTTAGGGTGGTTGTGTTTCTAGCCTTCTTTTGTCACAACAGTTCACAAATCTGCTATTTCATTGGTGAAAATATTGTGACTGCAGGTATACATGTATGCAGTTGAGATGGTAATGGATAAACTAGTACTGGTAGTAACTGTTAACATACAGTAAACAAACGAAAATATTGTTATAGTGTTATACGTTGTATTGGTTATTTGCCCCAGTTTACAGCCTTACATCCTTAGTTGCCATCATGTTCAGATTTCAGATTTGTACTGAAGGGGACAGCATCACATTTTCGAGGGGGTCCCATGCACAAGATGCGTAGAAACATACAGTACTAGTATACAGATCATGAATGTAAGTTTATTTTCTCTTGTGTTGTTGATGTTGCCCTACTTGACTCTTGCAAGTCACCAGATGGCACTATTTAGCTTCCACATACAGTTACTGTATAAGTAAGTGTGGAAGAACATGTCAACTATCCCTTATTGCCCTCACATCTCCTCCAGCAGCAAGTCTCCTGCTCTTTTAAAACGGTGGTTCTACAACCTTTTCGGACTGCGACCCCACAATTTAATCAGATTTGAACTGGGATCGACCCCCACACCCTGACAAGCACTTGGAATTGTAGTTGAGGCATGTACATTTAGTTTGACTCTGTACCACAGAAATATTGTGAAAATAGCAGATCTACTAGCTCACAGTGGGCTTGTAGATCGGCTATTCTCACGGCTTTTTCCTCTTTCTTATATTTTTTTGGACAATTTGGCCAGATTTATAGTGTAGGCTGTTGATTACTTTTGATGCAATGATGGTCTTTTTCTTTTCTTTCTTTTTTCTTTTGTTGTGGCATTAAAAAAGGTCTTAAACGTCCTTAAATTGACACTTCACTGTTATCTGGGGACAGGGGTTTTCAAACCTTTTTGCCTCATGGCAACCCTGCAAATAACCTTTTCATCCACGGCACTACTGAATTACACTGTTGATTTTTAGAATCTTACACGTAGGCTATGTCACGGAGAAATATCTGTTCCCATCATCAAATTATTCTGAGGCACCCCTGGACTGCCATCACGGCACCCCAGGGTGCCCTGGGTCACCCGCTTTGAAAACCCCTGTTCTAGAAGCACTGGCCCTGCGGGACCCTGCATGACCTTTAATGAATTGCATTTTTTTTTTTTTTTTTTGCATTTTTATAGCGCTTTTCCAAGTGCTCAAAGCGCTTTACAATGGTTCATTCATTCATACATTGGGAAGTGAAGTGGCGAACATTCGACGCCAGCGTCCTCACTTCCCACATTCACACACCAATGGTGGCAAGCTTGCACCAACCAACTCATTGGAGGCAATGTGGGGTTCAGTGTCTTGCCCAAGGACACTTCGACATGTTGACAGGAGGAGCTGGGATTTGAACCTCCGAACCACGGATCATTGGCCAACCCACTCTACCTCCTGAGCTACAGCCGCCCCACGAACACCTTTGTGTCTGGTTGCTTTTTACTCTGCAGCAAGCGGTGCCCATAGCAACACCTGGCTGTCAGGCTGCAATATACAAAGAGCCTATGAATCCTCTGAATCCAGCCGTGGTTACCAGTCTCAACATTTGACTACTAACACAGGGCCATATCGTCACTGTCAGGCAGAAACCTCGTATCTCCAAGTTTAAAATGTGTACGTTCTTTCCCAAAGTAAAGCCCTGCTTCACCATACAAGGCCGTCGCACAAAGGTAGTGAAAACAGCCGATCTACAAGCACACAACGCCTCGAACTGACTACTGTAACTCACTTTTCACCTGCCTTAGCAAAACCTCCATGGACCGCCTACAACTAATCCAAAATACTGCCGCCAGACTTCTCACCAGGTCCAGTAGAAGATGCCACATCACCCCTGTCCTGGCCGCCCTGCACTGGCTCCCCATTAATTTCAGGGTCCAGTTCAAAGTATTAGTGCTCGTGTACAGAGCTCTGCATGATCAGGCTCCGAGCTACATAACAGATCTGGTCGATCGCTATGAGCCTGAAGGGGCCCTAAGGTCTGCTGAGCAGGGTCTGTTAATAGTTCCAAGGACTCATTTAAAAACAAAAGGTTATAAGGCTTTTCAAGCTGTTGCCCCCAAACTTTGGAACGCTCTTCCACAAGCCTTGAGATTTGCAGCCTCTGTCGATATTTTTAAAAAGAACCTCAAAACGCTATTATTTGAACGGGCATTTGTTGTTGGGATTTGATTCTAATTTATATTTCTTAGTAACTAACTGTATAGCCTGTTTCCGACTTGCCTTGTTTTTATATTGTTTTATTGTGTTTTTTCATTCAATGCCTGTACAGCACTTTGTGAGATCTCTCTGTAAAAGGTGCTGTTTTCACTAGTTTAAATCATTTTAAAAATGATAAATACAAAACAAACGGTTTTGGACATACACGGTTTCCACCCGACAATGACGATATTTCAGTTAAAACTTCACCAGAGATGTTTCCTTCCTGATACTGATTAAGATTGATACCGAGTACCGATCCGATACCAGTGTGTAATTTAAAAACAATTTTGGACAGTGCTTCTCAATATGGGGTTCAGGGACCCCTCAGCGTTCCTTGAGGGGGTTACAAATGGACCGTCACAGGTCTGTAACTCTGAGAGTGTACAAATGGAACCAAATGGACCCGTACACTATCAGAGTTACGGTGGTCCTTGAAATAAAAATACGTTTGAGGGACCAATGATCTAGGAATAAATACATTTTCCACTAACAATTGTTTTAAATGCTGTTATGAGTTAGTGAAATAATAACGTAAATACTGTAGTATAGTAAGAGTATAAATCAGTAGTGCAACATCAATTGAAGTAGTGGTATCAGATTGGCATAGTGTGACACTCATTGATACCAGCATTTTAGGTATCTTCGGAACTCTAGTTGATGCCCATCAGGCTATTCAGGAGTGGTATAGGAGAAACTGAGAGTGGAGACACATGGAGAGGTTACAGGTAAGAGCAGAGAAATAATGTAAAATGAATAGACTTAAAGAGTCTTACACTAGACGTCTGCTCTGGGTCCGATTGAGTTGACAACTCACTGTTGTGGGACACATTTTTATGGGTCACAAGTAAATATCCTTAAACTTTTGGTTGCCTACATTTTGTTTTAAACCATTAACTAAGGGGGCACAGTGGCACAGTTGTTAGCGCTGTTGCCTCACAGCTAGAAGGTTCTGGGTTCGATTCCCGCCGGGGGACGCTGTGGGCGCTGGGGGCATGTTCCCTCCTCCGCGTCATCAGCGCCCACACCCTAGGTGGTGTTGGCAAAAGGGCCTTTCTTTGTGGTGTTTGTGTGTTCTCCCTGTGTCTCCTAGGGTAGATACCCTCACAAAAACATGCAGTAATCCTGGTCTCTATAATGCCTCCCCTGGGGCGCCTGATGGAGGGGAAAGGAACTGGTTGGAATAACGTGTTCCCCCCATCAGGTGAAAAGAAGCAATTTGGACTACTCATGCATAGGAAGCATGAGGTCAGTCCGTTGTCTCCCCAGGTGCGGCAGAGGGAGAGCAGAGCCCAGGATTACAGTCTAGGCAATTGGCACTGGGTGAAAAACCTGGTTACAAAATCGTGGGAGAAAAATTAAAAAAATATGTATTTCAAAATAATGTCAAAAAGAATTTATCGCATTTCTCTTTTGGGTCTCGAGCTAAACCAGTTAGTTGACATGTACTTACAGTACTTTCTTTCAATAAATATTGGATAGAAAATGTCCAATATATCACCAGTGTTATATCATATACAGTACATGAATATGCATCTCATCATGATCATCGCCAGTGAATCTATGAATGGCTATATACAGAATATTAACAGTGAAAATAAGGCTGATATGCTGCTATGTAGTGTCAAATGGCCTTCAGCAATGATGGATAATACACAGTAGGCCTATATGTACAATCTTACACTGATGATCACCTGCCACTCTTACATATTTACAGCACAAGATGCTCTGAAAAGTCAACAAACATTTACAGATGGAAAGGTGTGTATGTGTATGTGCGACCATGCGTGTGTGAGACTGACTGTGTTTGTGTGAAAACAAGAATTGTTCTACTCTGTGCTCTTGTCTTGTTTTCCTTGTGGCATCAGCGGCACTTAGCACGGCGCGTCTTCAATGCCACGCGCGGTGGTGACGTCTAATGGGCTTTTAAGAGCGTCGCAAAGGGGACTATTTGTGTACCATCAGCGGAGCCCTGTGATCCCTATGTGACAACAGCATTTTAAACCTGCTCCCGAGCGCCGTTCTACGGTGACTACACCCGGAGAGCAGGCGTCTTTTCCCCAGGGGAGCGATGTGTGCTTCCCAGATCATACAGCTCAACTTCTCTCTCACTTTCCAACCCGGGTGTCTTGTTTTCAGCGACAGACAGACTGAAAAAGAAGGAAAAAAAGACACTTGATTTCTCCACTCACTTTTTTTTCTCCCCCCTCAGCTGGAAAACGTACACGTTTGTGAGGGGGGAAACGACGGAACAAGACTAAACATGGGCGTTTTCGACATTTCTTTGCAGAAGAGAGTGAAAGTTATTTTTTTTATATTTGTCGCTCGTGGTGATGTTTGCATATTCCCCAGAGAAGTACCTGTTTAAAAGTCATACTTATTATTATTCTTTTTTTTTATCTCCTGAATTGAACCTGTGTTCTTCTCTCGTTGGCTGGCAGCAGGTGCCTGTGCCTATTGCCTAAACACGCATAAAGAATGCCAACCCCCCTAAGTGCACATTTTAATTGCTTTAGTTAAATCCATTTAAGTTAAGTTTTAATTTACATACCATTCAGATATTACTGAGGCCTAAGGATCCATAAATCACTGTGCTGGCCACACCTAGGCTACGGTACATTATATAGCCATTGGGATCACTAGTGTTACTTAAACTTAACTGACTGTTGGACCCAGGGATTTGGGTATATTTTTACGCTCGGAGAGAACTTGGGATCCTCATTTCAGTCTCAGATTTAAATGAACACTGAAACTTTCATTTTATAGCAGGGTTCTTCAACGTTTTTCAAGCCAAGGACCCCTTAGCTGAGAGAGAGATGAAGCAGGGACCCCCACTTCATATTGTGTAAAATTGTGGTGCAGATTAAAACTTTTCCATATATTATTTCATATAGTTCTATAGCTTAGCTTCATAGACTTGTTGGACAGCACTGTCATTGTGTATAATCATGCATCATGTTAATGTGTATTTTCAGACAGTTAACTACATAAACCCACAAAACCTTTTCCCCCCCTCACCAAACGCCAAACCACAAAACGCCTTGCAGTGTGAGGCGTTTTGTGAGATCTGCTATTTTCTGCGAATGTTCCTCTCATCATAGGGATGCTAGGGTTCAAGTGGTTAATAAAGATTTGGCACCCCCCTGTAGTAACAGTGGTTCCCGGACCCCCTAGGGGTCCGGGAACCACTGTTGAAGACCCCTGCTGTATAGGATTGCAAAGACATGACCAGTTGTTGGCTGTTGTCGGTTCCTTTCCTGTATTTGGATGGGCCTACTATTTACTGCATACGGTATTTTTATAGTGCTCTGTAACCCAAAATGTATGAATGTATGCATGCATGGACACACACACAGGCACACACACAGTTTATGTGACCGAGAGCCCTGAAATATGTATACTGTAGATGTTTAAAGGCATTTTTTCTAATTACTCATCAGATTAGGGCGGTGCAACAGTCATTGGGGAACATGCAAACGGGCTAGTGGACACATAGACAATAAATAGGACAATGAGAAATTGCCAGCCGTGTGTGTGGGTAAGTCATTTGTCTACCTGTGTTAAATACATGCTATTGTGTATGTTGAAAACAATTAGCGTTTTTGATGTGTCTATGGGGTGGGGGGGGATGACATATTTCTGTAGGCCAGGGGTGGGCAACTTTGATGATGGATAGGGCCACTACATTTTACCACTCACTCCACTGGGCCACAATGCATGTACATTGCTATTTTTGAATTGGAATCATGAAAAGTTACTTTTCTTATTTTATTTTTAAATTTCAAATGCATTTATATGTTCATTATCTTAATTTTATGAACTTAAATATAAATACATTGGATATCAAAAATACAATAACATTTTAATACTAGTCATTAAGCTACTAATAGACTAGATAGATGTTTGAAATTGAAACAATAATATATCAGTATTCCGATCAGTAACCTGCGGGCCGCATTAAGTGGAGGTGGGGGCCGCATGTAGCTGTAGGCATGTATGTTAGAGAGTTTTAGTTACTTTACAACATTAGTTAATATAAAACATACATTAACCACACAAGCCCTATATTACGCCTTGGCTATTTGAATAGCTGAGCTTGTAGATCAGCTATATTTTTCAAAAACAGTTGGACACACTTTTACTTTGGCACAGTAGGTATATTTTGATACCAAGAATTTTGCACTTATACTCAAATAAATAAAATGTCATGCAGTACTTTTAACTTGTATACAGAGTACTGTATGTTTATATTGTCGTATTGCTACTTTTACTTGAGTAAAAAAAATCATAAAACTTCTTCCTACTGTACGTGGAGGGTGGGTTTGGGGGATGATGAGAGGGAGCGGAGCGATAGATGGAGAGAGATACCATCTCAGCTGCGATTGAGACAATATAATTATGATATGGAAATTACGCCGAGACAGGAAAGTTGAGTTGGAGGGGAGCTCATCTCGTTGAGTCTGCGCCTTTACCTCCCAATCTCCTAGCATGTATCAGTATCAATTACCCATGTACCCAAAGCAATTACCAAATAATTCATTTGAAATTCTGTTTTTCCACAACATTATTGCCTGCTTGAAAATGAATTTGTGTGGCAGCTTGAAACGGATAAATACGTGTGATGTAGTTTGCACTCTGTTTACTCCTGCGCGAGCCAATGATGTTGACTTTGATAGGCTATATTATATGAAGTGAGAAAGATGCAGCTAACCAGCGCGGCAGCAGCGCCTTTCTTTGAACTTCGGGGAGACATTTTGGCGTGCGTGTTTGAAATGCACAAACACACTGTCCTCAACCCTCCATTGAAGTGGTTCTTCTCAACCTGTGGGCTGAGGATATTGCAAGTGGGCCTTGCAAATAATAGGCAGATGCCGGCAGGTCATTTGTACCCATGGCATCCTATAGTGCAGGGGTTTTCAAAGTGGGTGACGGGGCACCCTGGGGTGCCGCGACGGCAGTCCTGGGGTACCGCGAGATCATTTGATAATATTTGGAATTTATTTGGACACTTGAGAAAATATTTAGTATCATTTTAAACTTGAAGTACAAAGTTATTTTCAGTCAGTTAACCAAAATGGCTAATACCTCAACGTTTTCCTCGCAACATAACCTAAAATATCATTACTGTCAGGCAGAAACCTCTGTCGCACAAAATTAGTGAAAACAGCCGATCTACAACCACATCGCGAGGCGTTGTGTGCTTGTAGATCTGCTGTTTTCACTAGTTTAGTACATTTTATAGATGATAAATACAAAACGAACCATTTTGGACATACAAGGTTTCCACCCGACAACGATGATATGCTATAAATATAAGGTGCTTGGAGTGAAAATTATAATGTAGGGGTACCTCGGATTAAAAAAAAATATTTATGGGGTGACCTGAGACAAAGAAGTTTGGGAACCCCTGCTATAGTGTGTGGTTTCAATGTACAGATTATGGATTTTATATTTAGACTGAGGATATGTTCTTGGTTTACCTGTGATCCTAGATTACTATTTCTATGCATTTGTACTAGGGATGCCCCGATCACGTTTTTTTTTTGCTCCCGATCCGATACCGATCAAATATTATTGCTTCAGATTCGATCCCGATCTTTCCCGATCCGATCTTTTGGCAAGGCATTAAGAAAAAAAAATTCTATTCATTCTATCACTTGTATCAGTGCAGCACTGAATCAACAAATTAAAAACAAAGCTTATGAGTAGTGTATAGTGATATAGGCCTACTAGTGCAGTGTTTCTCAAGCATTGTGCAGCGGACCTTTGGTGTGGCCTTTGAAATTTGGCAGTGAAGTCACGATTTAAGGACTTTTAAAACCTGTTTAATACCTCAAAGAATATAATAAAATAGACCATTACAGCATCAAAAATAATCAACAAACTATATAAAAACTGGTAAAACATTGGCCATTTTTAAAGTTGAAACAAAATAAGTTAAGAACCAATTAACCAGTCTGCTTGAAAAGTATGCATCTGTAGCAGCTAGTTGACAGTGCAGAGAGACATAATTGCCTTCCTTTGATCCATTACAAGGGGCCATTACTACTTATTGGCATCAGCTGCCAGCTGGACACAGAGTCTGACACAAACAATCACCTCCCCTCTGCAGGGCTCGGTGCCTGTCTCATTTCTCCAAAAGCCCTTGAATATGATTGAAAATGATTAAGGATTACTGTGATTATGGTAAGCTTATCGCATTCACCTTACCTGTAACTTTCACTACTCCCAGAAAATATTTTTTTCCCGATCTCCGATCTTATAAAAATGACCATATCGGCGGCCAATCCGATCACGTGATCGGGATCGGGCAACACTAATTTGTACGTATTACCTTGTGTTTTTTCCTTGCTTACTGTAAATCGCTCTGGATTAAGAGCATCTGCTAAATGCCTGAATTGTAAATTGGCAAAACGCATATATTTTATAGATAATATAACATGTAGCCATGTATGATATGTACTGTATGTATTGTGTATGTAGGGATGGGACGATATGAAAATTTCATATCACAATTATTGTGACAAAAGAAATCGCGATTTACGATATTATCGCGAAAATCAATATCCATTATCCTGGGGCGGAACATTTGCCAAACAATAGCCGATCTACCAGCTCGCGAGCTTGTAGATCGGCTATTTTTTGGCAAAGACATTTGATAGAGATTGAACAAAAAGATTGTATCAAGTACGTATATTATTATAAGTACCTTTTACCTTTTTTTTGTACCTTTTTACGCTTACCTCCCTAATCGGGAGATAAGTAACCGTCAGGTCGCATACACAAACTTTAGAAGGCAATGGCAGCCAATCAGGAGGGTGACGGCCTTTAAGTAAAAGTATCAATACTGCATTGTTGGCTTCTGTAGAAATATATACTCTGTTACAAGTACAAGTCCCACATTCAAAATGCACTTTGATAAAAGTATCAACATCAAAATATACTTTAAAAAAAGTCCATTTCACAAGTTAAAAATGTATAAACAATCTTTTGAAAATAGCCAAACCTGTATTGTGAGCTTGTAGATCTTCTATTTTCAAATGGCTGAAATATACTGTATATGGGGCTGAAATGGTTAGTGTGTTTTATAATATCTAAATCTACAAAGTAACTCTCTCCCTCTCTCTCTCTTGCACACGTGCGCGCGCACACACACACACACACACACACACACACACACACACACACACACACACACACACACACACACACACACACACACACACACACACAGACGGCACAAAGACCCAGGCCTTATACACACATGGAAACACACACACACACACACACACACAGACACATGAACACGCGCGCGCAGAGTGAATCTGCCATTTAATAATTATGAGGCGTAAAATCCTTGCCGTCGGCGAGCATACTGAAGGATGTAATTATGACCCCTTTCAGAGTGAGCCCACGCTCGGTGGCAATGCCTACATTTCCACACACAGAGAGAGAGAGAGAGAGAGAGAGAGAGAGAGAGAGAGAGAGAGAGAGAGAGAAAAACACTCCCAAGGAATGACGGGAACACGTGCCCTTCATCCCAATTAAGGACAATAATTCTCTGCAAGAAAATTGTTTCAATTGCTTTTCAGCCCAGGAGCAAAATGGCAGTGATGGGGGTGATGGTTGGAAATAGGGGTGACAGCGGGATGAGGATTTGGGGAGGGGAGGGGAGTGGAGGGGGGAGGGGTGACATTTCAGACCGTGTTGGAAGTGTGGGTATAGGAGGAAGGAAGAAGAAAAAGCGTGCCGCGCCGCCTGAGCAACGGATGCATGCGTGGGTGTGGAGGGGAATTAGAGGGGATAAATGTGGATAATACAAAATATTACATATAGCTTAAGCACAATATAGAGCGACTTAGTGTAAGCGTAGGCTAGCCGTTAGGCATGGACCAGGCGGCCACAGGTTTTCAAAGTGGGGCCAATTGGAAAGGAGAAGAAAATGGATTAAGGATCTCTGCAGCGGTGCCATGCCTCGGTCTTTTCGTTCCTCTCCATGTATACTGCCGTCATGCAGTGTTCATTTTACTCGACTAAAACTACAGTGAAAAATGCACCTTTTTTCACTGACGAAATTAATTAAAAATGAAGCTATGATGACTAAAATTAAGACTAAATATATTGACAATTGTGTAAAAAAAAAGGAAAAAAAAATAGACTAAAATGCGGAGAAGATATCCAGTACAACAAAGAAAGGTCATGCATTTTTATGTTTGGTTGCGATTTGAAAATAGCAGATTTACAAGCTCACAACGTGCCGCGACTCGCGCTTGTGATGTTGTATTTTTTATACTAAATCAACTATACATTTAGACAACTATAATCTGACTATAAAAATATAAATAAAACTAAATTAAATATTATTAAAAAGACTAACGACTAAAAGTAAATCAACATTTGCTGTCAAAATTAACACTCTAGAGTATAAGGCTGTCATGATCATGGAATTTTGCTTGCCGGTTAATTGTCCTTCAAATAATTGCGATTGACGATTTAATTGTGTGTTTGGCATGGAATGGAGCATATACATAATGCTTTTAATAATTATATACCTTCAAAATAGCCGATCTACAAGCTCCCGATGCGTTGTGCTAAAATCTGAAATTGCTTTTAAATAATTGTGAATGTTGGGCATTCACCAGGCTGTCCTCCAGGTTATTTATGCAGGGTCTCATTTTCTCAGAATTTAGGCAAAAGTTTTCTAAAAAGAAACGATAAATTGGGAACAGAACTATAAGCGATTTAACTACCTTTAACTGTTCTTTGTGTGAATAACAAACAAGCGCACCACATACAGGTTTATAATAACACATATGAAAAGGAACATACGATTTACATGTATGTATGTTGTAACCTTGACCTTGGGCATAGAATGCTGAAACAGCATTTTGTATCTTTGTATTGAACCCCTGTATAATCTTCAGTTTCTTTCAAATCTAACCTCATAGACCATATTCACACGGCGGCCATTTTGCTATTAACCCTATCAGTGCCAGCTTTCACCACTAGAGGGCGCCCAGTGGCCAAATAATTCATCATAAAGATACACTGTTACATGCACAAGCCCTGCGCAGCCATGATGCACCAGAACACTTTCCTCTGTTCATTTACAGGAACAGGATGAAGTTAGCTTGAAGTTAGCTATTGGCTACCAAGCATTTTAGAAGACCTATTTTCGGCGATTTAGCCATGATTAAACCTTGCACACCTCATGGATATGCTTGGAACAGAGAAAATGAGCTCTAAAGATCCTGGATTGCATTGGAGTGGATGGTAAATATCGGCGGCGCGACGCTCTCGCGGGCCGTGTAAACAGAATATAGTGGGGTTCAAAAAAAAAAGTAACTTCAAGAATTTTTTTTTTTTTTTTTACAAAAAAAAAAAAATTATATCCCGAACTAGTTAGGGATAGGCACTCAGGACGTTAATACGGCCCAAATTATCCCGAACTAGTTCGGGATAGGCACTGGATGAGTTAATGAAATCCCACCTCGTTTTTTTCTATGCAAAATGCCAACATGGCCTCCGTGTGAATACGGTCTATTCCTAGTGTTTCTTATAGAAAGAAGGCCATGGTCCCTGCTGTGTCCAATAGCGAGCGAGCTAATAACGCCCACCTGGTGTACTCTCTCTCATCTGTCTGTAGAGCTGTCAATCAAGGCAATACCTGGTGGCTCAGACTTCTCGCCATGCAGCCGCCGGCTAGGAGCCAAGTTTGAATCCGACTCCCCGTCTTGTTTCGCATGTCTCTCCTCACTCTCTGCCCTTGGTTTCCTGTCTCTCTACAACACTCTCCCATCTATGAAATAAAGCATAACAATGCGGGGGGAAATAGAGAGAGAGAGAGAGAGAGAGAGAGAGAGAGAGAGAGAGAGAAAGGAGTTGTCAATCAAAATGTCAGCACGAAGTGAAAAGATGATGCTTTATGAGTTCTACAAGTTTGGGCTCCGATAGTTGCTCCCGTATTGCCTCCGATAGCTCCACATAACAACGTCCCAATTTTGGGGGCGATTTTCAGTCCTTCGTGTTTTTCTGGGGAGTGGAAACACGTACTCCGTGAGAGGAGAGGAGGAGGAAATGGAAATCTTCTCAACACCACAGAACTTTTCTTAAACTATAATTCCAGAAATTCAAGAAAATCCGGGACCTTGGTCAAGCCCCCCTCCAAATCAGACCCCAAATTAAGGTGATACGGTGATGACAAGACAATGAATAAAAAGGGGAAGAAAAAAAAAGTCCTGTTTTTGCCTCCCTAATAGTCAGAGCAAAATGCTCAAGGTTGTTGTTTGAATTTGTAAGTTACATCGTTCTGACAAACAGCCGGACGAGGTTGATTCTCATGAAGGTGATGTAAAAGTGAAAGGAGGCACAGCGATGTGTTACAACAGTAGCAGTTACAGTATGCGATTGAATGAGGATATACGTATGTAGGCCTACTGTCTATAGTGGCAGTGGCCATTTTTTTGCATAAATCTTTTAATGGAAACACTTCAAAATTCAAATAAACTTTAATTATTTGCAAAAACATTTATGCGCTTGGAGCAGGTGGATTTTGAGGCTTTATCAAAAAAACTAAATGCGCAAAAGGGAAATGGAAACACTAAGTAAATAGGTTTTTATTTAAAATGCATTGAACACGCAAGATATCGATTTGGCTGAGGGGAGGTCCTAACATGTTGGCGCCGTGTTCCCAACTACTGTACCTTGCATCGGATGTTTATATTACGGCGCTGTTGTGTGCAAGCCTCGAATCGTCCGTCACATCACCCAAGTAAATCCCGGCTAACACTTCGTCGTCACAAAGTGTTGCATGCCAAAAGTGGCCGATCTACAAGCTCACAGCACCTCGCATTGGCGTTGTTGTGAGCTTGACGATCGGCCACCTTGCAGACTCAGAAATTTGCAGGATGAGACGTCGATTCGGGGCGGAAAAAAGCTGACGGTCACGTCGGGTTCGTTCTGAAAAAATCTGCCCGATCCCAGCTCTGTGCACTGTGTGCGCAGGCCCGCGGGAAGTCATTTACAGCAGGTCTCCCAAGAATCGCATTTCATCGGTGGATGGAAACAGGCTAAATTCGCTTTTTAGAATTTCTGACAATTCGCTTCCTATTTTTCGCTTTATGGAAACGCGAATTATGACAGTTTATTAATTATCACGGAAGATTAAAGTTAGTAAGATTACTATAGACAACAAACTGCAAAAAGAGTTCCTGAGTTGCCTCCTCCTTACACTGCAGAATATGTGATGGACAGCTTGGCC
Source organism: Nannobrachium achirus (assembly GCF_963921795.1). NCBI lineage: Eukaryota > Metazoa > Chordata > Actinopteri > Myctophiformes > Myctophidae > Nannobrachium > Nannobrachium achirus. Next base: position 59,283,749 of record NC_137832.1, read on the forward strand.
GGCATCATGCATTGCTGTGTTTCACCAGAAACAAGAATCTGTTGGCTACAAAATATGTAACATCTTACATAACGGCGTGATGAGATGCCCACAATTCAAAAAAAAGTTTGCTGGCATTAAACTACTAAGTTGTACTTTTTCTTGAGTGGACGGCAGTGGGCTACGGCACTGGCAGATTCTTCTCCACTCAAAAACAGCCCTGTCTAAAGTCGGTCTAGTATATCATCGCTGTCGGGTGGAAACCTTGTTATGTCCAAAACTGTTCGTTTTGCATTTATCATTTTAAAAACGATTTAAACTAGTGAAAACAGCCGATCTACAAGCACAAAACGCCTCGCGCTGCGAGGCATTGTGTGCTTGTAGATCTTCTGTTTTCACTACTTTTGTGCGACGGCCTTGTATGATGAAGCAGGGCTTTACTTTGCGAAAGAACGTACACATTTGAAACTTGGAGATACGAGGTTTCCACCCGACAACGACGATATAGTGCTGCTGGTTAATGCGTTCACTCAATTGATGAGCATATGATGATGTGTTTTACGAAAATGCCACCATAAGCACTGCAATTTCAACAAGAGAAGTGGAAATATTCACAAACAGGGAGAGGACAGACGGGGCAATGAATGTCAATGAGTGCAGTTTCACTTTTTTCTCTTCCAGCCTGATTACACTAAAGATTTATGTTTAGTCTTATAGGATAAGGGAGCGTGAAGATGATTTAGATATAAACATACAACACATGAAGGGGAGCAGCCGCAGATTCTGACTGAGTCGACTTCATTACACAAGTCGACTCCCACCAGAGAAAGTCGAAGTTGAAAAAAAAAAACCATGCGTGCGTCTGTACAGCATTCAAACAGTAGGATTGCTTATTGTCAAGGACGGAATGATCCAATATTACAGTGCTACATTACATTTGGTATAACATGGTTCTATTGTGAAAATAGCAGATCTACTATATATTTGACAATTTGGACAATGTTTAATTTGTCATTTTAGAGGTATTAAAAAGTCCTTAAATTGTCACTTTAGAAATGTGAAGATACCCTCTATTCACTTAAACTTCATGTTGGTTTGTTTACAGTTGAGTGAGAAAACAATGTTTCACATTAAGTTAATCATCTGGGTCGTGTGTGATGTGATGACGTCATAAAACGATAAAGTCGATTTCAACTCAACCTTTTACTGAGTTGAGTCGAATTTCAAAAATCACAAGTCGTTAATGCCCTAATGGAAGTATGTTCATAAATGAACATAACAGCAGAGAATGGGGACTCAAGCTTACATTTAGCCCATACTCACTACTTTATGTAGCTACAGTAGTATGCAGCTACACGCGGCTGAAGACGCCATCATTCATCGCTATTTTCTCAAGCATTTAAGCCCTACCGACGGGTTTTATTTCAGGGCAATGACCATTACTCCCTTTTCTGAGAGAGATGGGTTTGTGACTTTGTCACAATAACCTACCTGACCCGCTGGAGACCTGTGCTCCAAGGAGCACTTTTTCTATAGTCTATATTATCTATTTATTGGTTTAATTGATAAGAAGTGTCAAGAATTTCTTTTGTCAGTGTAATCATTGCTAATGGAAGTTGAGTGTTTGGCAACTGATGATGGAATGTCAACGTTAATGTACTGAAAGCCAGATTTGCATACTAAAAACGCTGAGACGACGAGAACCATGAAAATGAAATAATACTTAAAGGGGAAAGTGAACAATTATTAATCAATTATAATAAATGGAGAAATGCCATAAAATCTATTTAAACGTAATGTTTCATTGTTGGCGCGTGTGTGTGTGTGTGTGTGTGTGTGTGTGTGTGTGTGTGTGTGTGTGTGTGTGTGTGTGTGTGTGTGTGTGTGTGTGTGTGTGTGTGTGTGTGTGTGTGTGTGTGTGTGTGTGTGTGTGTGTGTGTGTGTGTGTGTCTATGACAGTGTTGATTTTGACAGCAAATTTAGATAGTCTTAGTTTTAGTCATCAGACTCACAGCTTAGTTTTTATTCAGTTTTCGTCAATCAAAAAGGGTAGTCGTCGAACATTATTTTTTCCTCGTCGTTTTAGTCGAGGGAATTAACACTGGTGTGGTATATGTTCAGGGGCGTCACAAGGGGGGGAAAAGTGGGACAGAGTTACTAGGGCCCAAGGTGGAGGGGCCTCAATTATTTTATACTTTAGCTATTGAAAAATAGTACAAGCTCACAGCGTGGCACTGAGTGCTATTCTGATCTGCTATTCTACCACTTTTTGTGGTCACATGTTCAGATACTGGATTCTGATTGGCTTAAAACAGTGGTAAATCAGTCAACAACCTTGAGTTGGCTCGTGGACCCCCGCCCACTGTTGTGTTGCAATGATTGTAACTAAATTACCTTGCAAGTTAGAACTGTGTTTTCTTTCATTTATATGGTAGAAGTGGTAGAAAAGCAATTTACCATCGTGGGTTGTTGGCTGATTTACCACTGTTTCAGGGTTGTGGCACGAGGCGAAATTGGCTGATTTAACACTGTTTCAGGGTTGTTTGGCACTCGACTTCGCCTCGTGCCACAACCCTTAAACAGTGGTATATCAGCCAACAACCCCCACTCCCTCTCATGGTAAATGGCTTACTTTTTCAAAAGTTAAAGCACAAAGTAATGCGTTTCCCAGTCTAAATGGGTTAAACCCCCTCCCCCAATGAAGAACATTCATGGGGGGGGGGGGGGGGGGGGGGGGCCGCAGGGAATCCTTATACCCAGGGCCCAGAATTTGGTGTGACACTCCTGTATTATGTTTGTGTGTAAAGTAGACACGCAGGAGAAAGGCTGGTTGGTGATGGTGGTGTGCGGGCGGGTGGGCGGTTGGGTGGGGGTATAAAATATGCAGGATAATTACCAGGAAGAGGTTGGGACTCAGATGAAAGGCCTCGTATTGATTCTTGAAAGGACCTGACAGCCTCGCCCTGAATGTTTTATTTCCTCTCCATTGTTTGTTTTGCATATAAAGGATTCCATTTTCTTGTGAATTTTGATTGCAGTAAAAAGCGGCCGTTGCACACCCTTTCCTCTCCTCTCCTCTCCTCTCCTCTCCTCTCCTCTCCTCTCCATGACGAGGAGGATGAGAGAGAGCGGCCAGCAGTCAGTCAGTGGTTCAGAGACAGGGGCATCGCACCAAATTCTGGGCTCTGTGGGTACAAGGATTCACTGTGTGTGGGCCCCCCATGAATGTTCTTCATTACGCATTATTGTGGGCTTCGACTATTGAAAAATAGCAGATATACAAGCTCTCGGTGCTGCCCTGCGAGCTTGTAGGTCTGCTATTTTTGAAAAATCAATAGTCAATAGTCAATAGTATGAAATAATTAAGGCCCCTCCTCCACCTTGGGGGCCCTAGTAACTCAGTCCCCCCCCCCCCCCCCCCCCCCCCCCTTGTGACGCCGCTGTTTAGAGAGGAACCAGGATGGACCCTCTGGAGCACATGTGTGACCACAGTGGATCTTAAACATGCCAAACCGCCAGCTATCAGACCACGATGACACACTTAGTGGTCTCGGAGACACAATTACAGCTCAGCAGGCATAGGAATGCCAAGCCGGAGCTGCAGAGCAGGTATATAGTAGTACTATAGGGAAATGTTAGCAGATGAAGGGCCACTTCGGGCCACATTGTTTAGTGCACACAAATTGCTGCACGTTGTATATATATACAGCATATATATATTATACTGTATAGGTATGTACAGTGTATATGGTCGCTGTCGGGTGGAAACCTTGTATGTCCGAAGCCGTTTCCTTTTCAGGAAATAAGAAAAAATAAATGTGTGACAATGAACCCAATCAATGTAGTTATTATTTAGCCCCGACCTCAATAATTTTCATTCGATATTTATTAAAACCAGAAGCGTACATTTTGACCACTTTCAATTCATATTTTGTCCAAAATAGTGAAAATAGCGCACAGTAGGCCTATATCTACAAGCTCACTGCGGGTCACAATGTGACACGTTGCCAGCTTGTAGATTGGCTATACTTTCACTACCTTTCGTACAACACTCTTACGACAAAGTATGGCATACGTCAGGGGTCTTCAACGGGGTCTGGGACCCCTAGGGGGTCCTCAGAGTTGCTACCAAATCTTTGTGTGATAGAAACTTTTATTTTATATTTAGCACTTGAACCCTAGCATCCATATTCTGAGAACTTTAGCCAAAAATAGCAGATCTACAAGCTCACAACGCCTCGTGCTGTGAGGCGTTGTGAGCTGTTGTGAGCTTGTAGATCGGCTATTTTCGGCAAAGAGCTTTGGTGTAGAGGAGAAAAATAGCAGAATAAATACAGAGTGAAAGGTGAAGTTTTTAAGTATTGACGGTTCTGAAAATACAAATTTGACATGAATCCAAAATACACTGACCATTGTGTTGTCAACTATATGGAATCTATAAACAGGTTGTTGGGGGGTCCCTGCTTCATCTCTCTCTCAACTAAGGGGTCCTTGGCCTGAGATGTTGAAGACCCCTGGCATACATTAAAAAAAAAGAAAGCGTACAAAGTTGAATTATGGGAGATACAAGGTCTCTGCCCGACGGTGCCGACCATGCGCACACAAAAGACTCACACACGCACAGAAACACCCACACTCAACTTAGGCAGCGAAAAAAGTCAAGCGTGAAAACACGGATCTGGTTCTGGTGAGCCCACCGTGAGAGCTGGAATGCTTGAGCATGTAGCGGTTCCCCCGGGCCCAATGTAAACAGGCAGTGCACGTGTGTGCATGCCTTCTTCCTCCAAAGCTGCTTTCCATTTCCCCTTCTCTGGTGCCCAGTCCTCCCGGTCCAGACCCCCCCCCCCCCCTGGCGTCCCACCGCAGGATGCCATTCACACAAACACAGCTTCCGGACCATCCAGAGTCAGACCATCATCATCATCACCGTTATTACCGTTATCACCGATCATGGTGGTGTTGAGGGATCAACCAGATCATGGTGACATTATTGGATGGAAATGTTGCATCGACTAAAAGTCAGAGGTGGAAAAAGTACTCACATTTTGTGAGTGAGTCAAGTAAAAGTATCAATACTGCACTGTAGATGTACAAGTGTACAAGTAAATGTCCAGTACAAGTAAATGTCCAGAATTCAAAATGTACTTGAGTAAGAGTATGGAAGTGTTGGCATCAAAATGTACTTAGTTACCAAAAGTAAAAGTACAAAATGTTTGAAAATAGCAGATCTACAAGCTCTCAACGCGTTGCGATGCGACGTGTTGTGAGCTTGTAGATCGGCTATTTTCAAATAGCCAAGGTATAAAATAGGGCTAAAGTGGGTTAATGTGTTTTATAATATTATAATTTACACCTGCAAAGTAACTAATAACTAAAGTTTTCAAATAAATGTAGTGGAGTAAAAGTACAGTATTTGAAAGTAAAAGTATTTGGAATTGGAAATACTCAAATAAAGTACAAATACCTCAAAAATGTACTAAAGTACAGTACTTAAGTAAATGTACTTAGTTACTTTACACCACTGAGGGTGACATTATTGGATGGAAACATTGCATCGACTAAAGTTAAATATTAACAGTGACAGGTTGGAATTAGATTTGTGGTGTGAAGGTTTCCCAAGGATTTTTTTGCTAATGGATATTTTGATGCCAAGAGAAGGAACTGATATTCTAATAGCTTTAAGGGAAATAGGTTATGTGGATTTCCACAGGTTTTTGGTGGATCTCTTCTGTACCGTTGGGGGGGGGGTCTTAACCAGCTGAGCCATTACTTTGGCACACGACGGATATCGAAAATATTTGTGTTGTGAGATTGTAGATCTGACGCCGACGAAGGCTGGAGAGCCGAAACTTTTGTTCTTGATGTAAAGATAAAACCAGTAAGACTCCCTAATCGGGAGATGAGCGACCATACACAAACATGAGAAGGCAATCGTAGCCAATCAGGAGGGAATATGGGAAATGGGGCAGATCCACGTTGATGACATGAACTTAAGACATACTGTGTACCGCTATGCGTGATTTTAGGCCACAATCTGTTCGGAGCAGTGTCCAAAAAGTGTGTTTTGCAAAAATAGGCCTGATGGTGGCGCTAGAAGAGGGCCATGTGAGAAATGAGGGGTGAAAACAAACTCTTGCCATTGTGTCCGACCCATTGCCTATACAGTAATGTGTGCAAATCTTGCACACATGAATATATGTAAGTGAACATTTGTAACTAAAATTTTGCTTCTGGGGGGGTCCCTGGAACTAAATATTTTGAGATGGTATTTGAGCCAAATACATATCATTTTCAGGGTCCTTCACGTGAAAAGGTTTGAGCACCACTGACATAGAAACATAGAGGACTTAGAAGACATTGATAGAATCGGGTCAAAAATATTCAAAGACTTGCACACATTTTCACGAATTTTCAAAAAAATAGCAGATCTACAAGCTCAGCAGCACGGCACT